>NW_010289074.1:96709-107026 GCF_000700745.2 Antrostomus carolinensis | reverse complement strand
TGAACATTACTTGTACATTTCAATGTCACTCTCACAGAGCTGACAAGGCAGTTAGATTTTATGGTGTGATTTCATGAATGGCTATTAACCATAGGCACAGAGTCCTGTAAATAGCATTTCATTTTTGTGAGCTTTTGTGTTTTAAATTGCTTCTCTGCTACTGCCATTCTTTGTCTCACTCTCAGAAGCACGCCAGTTATCAACTGGGAACTAAATTGCGTGCAAATGAGGAATTTATTGACTTTAGTGTTTTCCCCTCAATATTTTGTAAGCTGAAGTCAAACCATTCACTGAGATAGAAGCAGCTTATAAAAAGAGGGAAAAAATATGTCACTTCCAAAAGACATTTAATCCAAAATACTCATGGAGCCTGATACTTCTAGACAAACTACAGTCCTTCAGGAGACAGCAGTTGTGGTCTTGGGACACCACCTTCCTACACTGAAGCTCACACAGTGGCAGTTTTAGACTCTGCATTCCCTATATATTCTCCCTCCACTAAAATTATCACTCCGGGACTCCTGTGCCACAGAGGACAGGGACACAGGGAAGCAACTCCCCAAACTCTACTTCTGAATAAGCTCAAGATGAGCTCAACTGCAAGAGGTGTCAGAACTTGGTTTATAAAAGCCGCTCAAACATTACAAATGCATCAAACAGGGGAAAGAAGTTTTCAAATTATCCTCAGTATCCGTCCTCTTTGCATGCCTGGGAGGAATATATTGTGCAATTCACCTTCAGTTTACAAATGGCCACACAACAGGGAAGAAAAAAAAATAATGAAGCATGAAATACAAAACCTGCATTTGAACTGAACCATTAAACAGTGAAGGCAACACAGCTGGATCCAGTTAAGTGTTTGTATCCAGATTCAGAGTACATGACCCCAATTTAGAAGCTAGAGCCAAAGCACCCTCCACCCTCAAAAATAACCCTTTGGAAAGGGAAAAGCATTTAATGTAATAAAATATATGGGCCAAATTCTCTGCTGGTTTTGGGTAGAAAAAGCTGAACTGAAGGCACAAGGTGGAAAGCACTCGACAGTAACAACCTGCACCAGATTAGAAGTTAACTTTTGGCAACAAGAGAGGAGCAATTACAGGCAGGAATCTGGAGCCAGCTTTAGCTCTCATTTGTTCCTGTGAAAATACAGAGCAACTTCAGGGAAATTACTGGGCTAATGCTGAAGAAAAATGTGAACAGCAGCCTGCAGTGCTCTTCTGAGCCTAGTCACACAGAAACATCCAGCCTCATTTTTCATTGCTGCTCTTACAGTCATTTCCTAATTTGCACAGGCTCACAGGAAACCACCAAAATTGCTCTGTTGAAGATCTGCATTTTGGTTATCCTTTGTACATCTATGACAAACAGTAGCAAGTACATCTCCAACCACGCAGGCCAGGCAGCTAGTAAGAAGCTTCTACTGCCTCTATTTCCTGCACAAGCAGCAGAGCTTTACTGGTATGAAGGACAGATGTACATCTGAACCCAAACTACTCTCAGCTGCTGCACAGAAGCCAGGAAAGGAGCAGAAGTCTTGGGACAGCTTTATTCTAGCCAGGAAGTGTTACTGTGCAACCACAACTTCAGAAAAACCTTTTCTGATATTAGCAAAATTTGATGCCTTAGCAGGGCTGTGAACCAGGCCATTTCAGAAGAGTTCGTGTGGGCTACCTGCCTCCAGCTCCAGAGAAGAGGCTTTTCTCAGATGCTGTGGTCAATTGAGGGCCAGAAAGAGCAGATGTTTCTTCAGAGTCATTTCTATTTCCTGTAGCAGACACTGATTCAGTGTGAAGGGAGGCCAGTGCAGCTATTTGGATCAAACCTGGTGGGAAGGCAATTGGCTCAGGCACCTGGCACACTGGGAACAGGAGCAACCTCCGGCAAGCAGCCAAGCTCTCAGCAGAACACAAGGGGGTTTTTTGTTCCTTTCTTTATTGCTAACATGGATGGGACCAGGTTGACAAATGGAGACAGCGAGGTTTACACAGGTACATAACCCACATGCTCTGGCCATCAGCAGTTTCCACAGATTTTGGATTGCAGAGCTTAGTGCATCATCTGTACCTCCCTCCCCTGGGCTTCAGGCACAGAAGCTGTTTTTGCACCTGTGCTGGGAGTTATACAGTCTCTGGCATCACTCAAAGCTCTCACTTGGGTGAGGACAACTTCCATCCCTGACTGCTACCTGGAAACACAATAGTTGTGGGCAACATGGCTATGCTACCACTGTCCCCTGTTCCCATGGCTAGGAGCAGGCTTGGCCCAGAGCTATTCCACTGGTATGAAGGAAGCCCCAGGTGAGACAATCCTAGACAGCTACTGAGCCCAGAGCCACCTTGCAGGACTGCAGATGGATAAAACAGAGTATAATGACCCAAAGAACCAGGTGCATGTTTTTATAAAAGCATATTACTCATCTGAATTGGATCCAAAACTCTTCAAGCACTTTATATTTAAAAATGCAGCTTCCCATTCCTGCAGCAAATAGCATCGCCTGCCTTTCTGTACTGCCTGTTCTTGAAGGAGATCGGGTATCAGCTATCAATTGCAGTAGCAAGCATCTAATTTGACTTTGGCAGCAAGATGACAGTGTCTTGAATGCTAAATTACATCTGCAAAAAGGTCAAACCCCATGGATACCTGAGCATTTACATAATTCAAACAGCTCATCATCAGTTGCCTTTTTTTTTTTAAGCTACTTCAAGGCAACAATTTTAACATGACTTTTGGGAAAGTGACTTTTAGTGGGTAATGTTCTTGGGTTTGACCTTGTTTCTATAGTGTTAATTACTGTCATTATCAACTGCTTGCATCTTCAGAAAAAAAAAAAGGCAATTAGTTGTAGGAATCAACCCTCCCCTACAATGAGTGTAATAAACCAGAAACCCCTGCCCTGGAATGAATAGCATTCTGTAGTCCACCATCACCTCCCAGAGCCTCCTCCCTTCATAAAATACCCCAGAGCTACTCAATAAGCTGTTCTATCAAACCAGCCAGTTTCTCTGCTGGTGTAAACCAGTGTACAGTGCTGAAAGCCATGATGGAGCACACTGCCCATCAGGCACCAGACAGGAGCCCAGGAGACATTCATTTCTCAGCAATGCCACTGATTTCCCGTGCAACTTTTTAAAAGTCTAATGCAGAAAACACTCAGTATAATGAAAAAAGATTTCTATCTCCTGTTCACAGCAAGAAGCAGTGTCAGGTCTTTCAGGTCCCAGTCTGATTTTTTAGATGACAAAGATCAGTCACACAGCCTCTCAATGCCTCAGTTTCTTTTCTTGTCCCCATGCCAGGAAACTCAAGTCTGTGCAGTGGCAGCAGAGACTGAATTATTTGGATGCACATTCGCCTCAGTGTACCTCACTGCTGCTAACTTACCCAAGCTTTCCTCACCGTTTATATTTTGCAGATGAATTACAGCTTTGTAATTAATCTTCCTCCTTATAACTCTATATGTTAATTACCATGATTATTTCTGGTAATTCCATTTTATAAATGCTCCTAAAAGTGTGAAGAGCTGACTGCACTATCTGAAATGAAATCTCTGTTCAGGAAATGCAATGAGGGAGCAGAGAGTGCAGGGCAGAGGCCTGAGAAACCAAAATGAAATTGTGAGTGCCCAGCCCTTGGTTCTGCACTGGACCCTGCTTGCCCCATGGCTCCTTAGCCTAATTACCATCCATCAGAGCAGGAGCACTTTGATCTTGCTTGCTCATAAGGCAGAGATCACTCACTAACAGACTATTCCCTCCCCTTCATGTCTCTGGCAAAAAAAAGAAAGAGAAGAAAAAAAGAAAGTTAGCTCTGAGCAAGTACATTCATTACTTGCTCAGGAAGCAAAGTTAAAACACACACACCCCAAATTCTAAACACATTTAACACCTGTGCCATCAACAAAAGAAACCCATCACCCAGCTGTCTACCTCCCTCCTCCTGCATTTCTGCTTGTCATGGTAAGTAGCACTTGTTCCAGTGCCTTCCAGCCAACCTTAGTGGTCTGTCTTATTAGCCAGCTTGTTAATTCCCTCCCAGCTCATTCCTCCACTTGAATTCTGCCTCCCTCTATCTCAATTTCAAGAGTGGATTTTTTTTTTTTTCTTGTTTGAGACCTGAAAGCATGATGGCAAGACATGTTTAGGGTTAATAAGTATCTCTATCAATAGAATATTCAATCAGTATGAATAACCATCACATCTCTCCCCACCCTTCTGACTGATGATAGCTAAATTACTTCTAAATATAGCCCTTAAAATCTGCATTAATCCTGTCTGCTTCAAGCACATTGGGTTTATTGACAGCATGAAGATATAAGCCAAGCACCTGCATGGAACATAAGCTTATAAAATAGGAAATAAGAGCAATTCAGCTGAAATGCAACTTCCATTAACCTTGTCTTTTTGGTTTCACTTCTCCTTTGAAAATTAAGACTATCACCAAATAATCATTTCATTGTGGACAGCTCTGGACTTCAACTTAACTAGAGAATTGTACAACAGCACCACTTCCATTCATACTATAATATTTTCCAGATTGGAGAAAGATAACCAAAGAGCTTCCTCTTAGAATACCAATATGTTAAAAAGAACAGTAATTTGACAGAACTTTCAGTATCCATTTCCTATTAACCTGGATGTTTCAGTGTATCCAAACACTAAAGCCATTCAGAAATTCACATCACAGCAAAAGCCACTCCTATTTACAAGCTTTGAGGAGATCCTGGAGAGCTAGTAGGCAAAAGAAGTCACTCATTAATGACCACATTTGTTTATGTTTGACTTTACCCAAAGAAGGGAGCATCCTGATCAAGAGCATGGTCACACAGTTCTTTTTATGTGTCTGTAATTAAAAATATACAGCTATAGGCATTTCTTCTCCCTGCATGACTTGCAGTGAAGCAAAAAACAAGGGAAGTTTCATGGTGAACTGGATTGTTCTGAGGAAATCTTTCAGAAGGGCAATTGTAGGAGCAGGTAAGAGTGGAGCCTTCAGCTACTGCCCTTGGCACCATTTTCTGATCCACTGAGTTCACAGCACGCCTATAGACACACATCCGGAGTCAGTCCTGTTTTGTTCTGGTGTAAATTACAAATAACTCCATTAACTTCTGGAGTTACATCAAAGCAAGAGGTAAATCCAGCCCTGCTCATGTTCCCTCTGAGGACAGCCTGCCTATCACAGTTAGGGTTAATGCACTTTGGTGCTAGTTCTGGGCTGTTCGCCATCAGTAGTAATTGGATTGCAAGAAAGGCAGATATCTGGTTCCAAATGACATTTTTATCAATATCTGTCTGTTTACAGGTGTCTGTCATAACCTTCAAATACACTTAAATAACTCATTCATCCAAGCATTGAACATATGCTGGGAAGAAGATTCATCAAGCAAATGCACAACTACTGTTCAAGTTTTTGCCTTCTAAAAAAAAAAAAATGTTACTGAAAGAACCTTTCCTTACCTGAAATTGAGAGGCAGTGTGAATTGCCTGGCCCAAGTCTCCACAACAGAGTAAGAGGGGCTGGTGAAGCAAATATTAGATATATTTTAATATATTTTTAATTTTTTTTCCTCATTTTTTTTTTTTCCAGCAGGAATTGTTATTAAAGGTTTTCAAAAGAAAAAAATCCACTTCCTGGAGAGTTCATTCTTTCTTTCCAAAACAATATTATTTTAGATTCACACCTACTACTGCAGTACCCTGTTAACATTGTAGCTCAGTTCCACCACATGCTCACCACAACATTAGGCTAAATAATGACCTCTATTTATCCAAGTTTTCCACATCCCAAATCATTTGAATCACACAAACCACATTGTGGTACTCAAACAGTTAATGATTGCAGTTTTCAATTCTTCATGCAACAGAAAAAGCACCATCACATCCACTCTACAGCTACACACCAACATGCCATTTGTTCCAGACTCCAGGGAGTCCTTCCTGGCAGGGTCCTAGTTCCTCGACTGCCCTAAGCTTCCTCCCCACCTGGGAAGAGCAGACAGCAATACCTTGAATTAACATGGCAGTAGTCCTCTCTCTTCAATTTTTAATATGTCTTTTTTTGAGACTCACTGTCAGAAAAGCTCAAAGTCAGCACAGAGTTAAACACTTTCCTAAAGAGTCACCCAATATCCTGGTATAAAGCCTCTTGCACAACTCCACCTTCAAGGGAGCAGCTTAGTCCTACATCACTCCCAAAACCAGAGCAGTTCTGACCTCCTTGGCTGTGCAATCCTTTATTTCCAATAAGCCTCAGTGCCATTGAAAAGGGTTTTTCAGAGAGTTTGTGACAGTGACTACATAGGATGTATGCAGGAGAAAGACACCTTCTATCTCTGCAGCTGAGTAGTAGCTGTGCTACTTCTGCTGTATTGGAATCTTCAGTTCCTGTAATTGAACGATGATTGCTCCCACTGAGCAAAACAAGAGACTAAATCCTCACCACTGCAGGCGAGACATGCAAAGAGTTAAAGGGCTCAAAAAAAACCCCAAACCAAAAACAAACCCACAAGTCAAATTCAAACATACATTAAGAAACACTCCTGATGTTGGAAGGAGAACAGGGAATCCCAGCTCTGGGATTGGCATTGCAAACTCCCAGAGCACAAACAAGTACAAGTGCCACGCTTGGCACCGCTCTGCGCGATGCTGTTGACGTGCCAGGTTTAGACACCGCAACACTGCCAAGCCCACTCAGCAGAGCACATGCTCACTTCAACAAAGCCTGGCCCCATCCTCAAAATGCTGATTCCTCAAACATTCTAGCCTCCACAAACTCATTGCTATTTGTTTTGCCTTGATAATAACCTAACAAATTAGTAAGAGGCTTATGTGTGTCCGATTAAAGCTCTATGATATTGTCTTTAATATTTTATTTTAATATTAAATTTAATTAGGAGAGCAAGGAGGTGGGGAGGACTGAAACCTGGAAAGTGTCACCAGCAGCTCGTTTTCAACATCTGAATTGGAATGGCTTTTAGCCAGATGAGCAATTACTCCAACAACAGACAGAGACAACCCATGCATGCGAGGTCCATATGCTCCTGCCTAGCCCCAGCAAGGAGCTCTAGGAAGTTCCCACTGTTCTCCAAGCAGCTCCTAGAGGCAGCCTGTGCTCAGAGCACTAACCCCACAGAGGATGGGTATCTCAGGAAGGAGAAAGCTACCCCCAAATCTTTGTCCTTCTAGCTTTCAAAGTAGCTGCCAAGTGTCACTTACAGTAGGAGGTAGGGACAGAAAGCTTTGGGTTTGTGTGATCTCTCTGCTCTAGCTCAGTGGGGAAGATGTGCTCAGAGTTAAACGCACAACCCTCAGACCCAGCTTCCTTCAAAGCCAGCCAGTCTCAGCTGGGACAAAGAGGCCACCATGCTGGGGTGAAGTGACATGACATCACCCCCCAGTGAACAAAGAGGATAAAAAGCAGCCCTTACAGAGTGCACTGTGAGAGCTCCTTGCAGCAGCACAGATGATAGCACTGATGGCACTACAGAAGAGCTCCTCTCTAGAGATGTCCCAAGCTCCTGCATTGTTTACACCAGCACCAACATGTCCTGGTGACACAAGTCACCGTGCCTCTGTGCAGATAGGTGACTGCCCCAAGGGAAAGGCAGCTCCCCAGCCAGGTCAGCAGCAGCTCGTGCCCTTCACACTTGCTCAACACAAGGTTGTGCAGCTTTAAGTCTCCATCACATCCTTGCTGTTCCGAAGCACTGCAAGGTCCTGTCCTGCAGGGCATTTACAGCCACAAAATGGCTCCTATACTCAAACCCTGTCATTGTCATCAGGGCAGCAGATGACAAAGCTGTATGTGGACAATCATGCATGAGGTACCCCTTGATCAGCTAAAGCTGAACTGTGCACATGCTGCTAGCACACTGCACTAGTGCAGTGAAACCTCTCTCACAGATCCAGCTCATACTGTTAGTGAGTGATGCACATCCATTAACTGGCAGCTGAGGGGCTGTGACCACCATGATTGCTGAAGAAACAGACACACACTGACAGCTGTAGTAGTCTGATCATTCCCAATTCAGAAGCCCAAGTCTCACATATACCCCAGAAGGCAAGAGGTCTCCAAGTCTTCTGCCTTGACTGTGACCACATCATGAGCCAGGTTCCCAAACTCTGCTTTTTAAACAGGTGCCATCACAGTGATTCTCTTTTAAAAGCATCTCATGTCCCCAGTCCATATGAACTGGAACAGCTTGCATTAATAGTAGCTGTTGCATATTACATTTACACATAGCCTTTTGTCATAGGATTACAGACTTTCAAAAACTTAATTAATTAAGCTGTAACCCTCTCGCCCTCCATAAGGTGCATTAAATTCTCTGTCAGCATTTTTAAACTCAAGCACTATATTATAGCAGTTATTAATTGGCTGTAGGTTTGAAGTTCCTCACCCAGGGAAAGATTCAATTCCTGCCTTTCAAGCACTAAGCTTAAAGTCAAGATTCTTGGGGCTTCTAGTTTTAGGTTCTGCTATCGATTTGCTTTCCTGACATTAGACATGTAATTATCACTTATCCAGCCAGCTGCTCCCTTGGGGAGGCAGGGACATGCAGCAGATCCCCAAGGGATTAAAATGAGTATCCAAGAACAATTGGCAGTGTACCTGCTATAGCCTCTCATGTCTGAAATTAATTGTTGAGGACTAACTTTTCCTTTGGATGATCTGACATCACACTGCAGCTACTTTCTTTCTCACTGTGCTGACGAGCTTCACCTTGTCCTTGTTTTGATCTGTCTGCAAGGCTATCACATAACTGGAACATGATTTGTCCCGATGTTCTGGGCTGGAAGACACAGATACTACAAAGCCTCTTGGGTAACTCTGGTCCAGTCTAGTCCCCTGATGTCATTTGATAATCTTCCAAGAGTCAGGCTTGATGCTTGTTGTACAACAGTGAGAACCCAAGATCAGGCTCTCCCATGCCACTATCACAACTACAATGAAATTTTCTACTTCATCTCAGGCTCTCACCTGAACATGATGCTTCTTTTTCTTTTCCCCACACCAAAAGCCTTCTTACCCATTCATATTTCTAAATCTGAGCAGAAAGTCAAGGTGTTCCAAACAAACAGGACAAATCAATCTCTGTATTTCACAGTGCTCTGATCTCCCATCACAAAGAGGACAGAAAAATTCAGATCATTAGAGCCATGGCCATTTCACAGCTACACACAAAATGCTTTATACTGTGCAGGGCTGTGGCTATGGCCTCACATCTCCAGCTGAAGTCAAAGGGATTTATCCACACACAGCTGAGAGAGCTCCTATGCCTCAATTCCCCCACCCCTCCATGATCTGTGGATTATGCTAACTAACCTTTCAAAATACTGACAGATGCTCAGATCTGACAGAGTTGCATCTATGGGTCCTGTGTCACGTCAGAAGTATTCTTTATCCTCTGTAGAGAGCAGTGGGATTTTAGAGCATATCCTATGAAAAATAAACACCTTTATTTTTGTCTCTATTGCAAGAGAAGCAAACAGATTATTTTCAGGCTTGCTGAGGAAGTCGAGTGAAGTGGAATCCACAGACCTCCTAGGGATCTGCCTAAGCTAAAATGACTGCAAAAGAGAGTTGTGAACACAGAACACATCTACTGGCATCTGGACATAATGTGGATTGGGCAAAAGACAACCAAACAGCTGGAAAAGGGATTGCTTAGAATAAAGCAAAATACACCAACTGAGATAAAGGGTACCCCGGGCAGAACAAGCCTCCCTCAACCTTAGTCTAAGCTGTGTCACATTGGGCCCCACAGAGTAAATGGTTCCATGTCAGAGCACTGCCACTGAGCTCAGCACAAAGGGAACCCGGTTGATGTGCAGCACTGGAGTCCCTGCTTTCTTCTGACCCAGCCAAACAGGCCCCCCACTTACTGCATAACCTCGTGCTCAGCTCTCAATAGCTCCCTGCCATGATGAAAAAATCCTACGCCGCTGGGAAGAAAAGGGTTATGAGGACAGGGTTTAAAAATAAATCAACTTTTGTGTTGTTTTGGAAGTAATCTATGAAAAAGATTTGGTTGTAAAAAGCATTGTATAAATGAAGGCACTATTATTGTTTGACAATAAAAAAACCAAACAGTTTTCTTATATTTGCTTGGAATAAAACCATTTTGCAGATGTCTTCAGACAGGCTTTTTAACTGCTTTCCGCATCTTAATTTTCCCTTTTAGGTTTTTATTACATTTAAATTAAAACTATGCCTGTAAGCAGTCAAGGGCAACTTTTAACAAGTCTATCATTGCTGAACTTTTCACTGCTCAGATCACCTTTGCTCAGGAGCCTGTAAACAAAGCTTACCCCT
>NW_010289074.1:57451-96667 GCF_000700745.2 Antrostomus carolinensis | reverse complement strand
ACCCATTGTGCTTCCAAAGAAGCTCCTTCCCATGGCATATTACTGCTTTAATTACTCATCACAAGAGCCAAAAGCCATTCTACATGTTTATCCAGAACAATGCTCTCTAGGAAACAAACTCTATCCCAAAGAGCTTGAATGCAAAGACTAACAGACAACAGAAAAACAAAGGCACCTTTTTCACTGACCAGTTTAGGTAACAGACAGGAAGAGCAAAGACAAAAAAACCCAACACTTCCTCCTAGTATGAAATTTTAGCTTAAATAAATCATCCCAGAACAGGAAAAGGTTTCTTAAAATACCTTAATAAAGTAAATGATCCGTGTTATTAGGTTTCAACAAGAATTTGGCCAGTAGTTTTGTTTACTACCAGGAGAGACTATCCTCCATCATCCTCCTTTTCCTGCAAGCAGAACTGGTCCTGCTTTCCTCAGTAGCAGCACTTAAGTATTCATGCAGTTTCCTACTGATTTACACTTTTTGAAAATCAAAACCAGGGACTACAGTGTTGACAATATCCTCATAAGAGTCAATAAATGGGACCGCCCCACAATAGAGGTTATGAGGCAACTGAGGTTTCCAAAGCTTAATTTGCTCAGAGACTCCCAACATTGAATAAAAATCATCCTGTATCACAGCAGTGCTGGCAATAGCAGACACATGAGGAGACACTGTAGACTGTGTTCACTGCCTGAAGAGCCTCTCCACTACCTCTTCTGGGACACGAGAAGAAAGAAGCTTTATTTCCTGAGTATTGCTTTGAAGTAGCCTGACTACAACTGTTTGGCAATCCCTTTAAAATGAAAACTGCATCTAAATAACCAAAGCACACCATGAAATACCAATGGGAAATACCTCCACAGAGATTGCCTTCTTGCTCTTGCACCTTTATATTTTCAAGGTTCTTCACTTCAGTGGGGGCAGGTGCAATTGCTGCAGGCCAAATTAACATGGCATGTTAAAGAGGAGATCAGCACACCTGCTCTCTAATAAAGATTTTACTTCTGTTGCTATATTTATTCTTGTTTCACTCAATCTAAAGTAAATGCTATGCAGACTCAAAGCTGCTCTTTGCTTATGGGGAAACAGCAAGAGCCTCCAGGTACATCCAAAGCACAGAATTAGGTAAATAATTAAGTTACCTCGTACACTCTCAGTTAATTCCCATGTCTGAATTTAGTTCATATTTTCTAGGTTGAATTTGTCTTGTTGCATTAGCTATAACTATTCCATTAAAGTAATCTTTAGACTGTTTGGTGGTTTCCTTGATTAATGAAGTTTCCTGGGATGGATTCTCCCAGGACCAACACGTACTAGGAAGAGAGGCTTTTGTGTATTTAGCACTTTTGTTTCCCACAGATGCATTGCCAGGTCTGTGAAGCCAGCCAGTCACAAGGACAGACTTAATCTAACAAAAGGTTCAAACAGCCCTTGCAAAGGAAGCCAGCCCACTTTGCTCAGCACAGCCTCACCACCTGAAAATTTAGGAGAGGTGCCTCACAATATATGCAAGCTATTAAACATGCTGCAGTCTGAATTACAAATAGCACTTCTCCTCTATCAGAAGGGGGTGCATTGTGCATTTTTGGGCTCACTTACACAAGTAAACTAACCAAACCATTTCCCAGCTATTCTGAAAGAGATCCCACACTGAGGTGTTTTCAACTATCCAGTCTAGACAACGTTGTTTTACAGTATCTGCAAGAATCTGTTTCTCTACACAGACAAATCCTGACACATCTAGAAGCACAGTACAGAGCTGGCTCGAAGCTTATTGGTAACATAAGTAAAATTTAGTTTTCCTCTCCCAAAGACTAAGGCCAGGCAAGGACAAACTGCTCCACGAGCCCTAGCAATTGCTTACTTTTCTTACACCACAAGTCAGCTTTGTAAACAGGAACCACTTCAGCTGAGAGCCTCGTACCTCATCACTCACCTTAAGCGTACTATCTTTAAGTACCTCCAAAATGCACATAAGAACCTACATGCCTCCCAAGTCTGATTTCTGTTCACATATGAATTAAGCTTTCTTTTAAGATGCTATTATGATCTCTACTAGAATATGTTTCTCCATTATACCAGTTCTTTTGAAAATTTTCACATATATTTGTAAACTCATACAGTGTACCACAGGCACTCCTGAAACAAAAACAGAAATACACCATCCATATACAGAACAGCAAGAATTCAAAACGTACTGAAGAAACATAGTGCTGGTAACCTATGATTTTAGCCATAAGAGGCAACCAGCAGATGGTAAGATGCAGCTTGAACAAAGTGAGATTCTCCATATGGCTTCAAAAAACCATCTTATTTGCATGTTTCTATATAACCTGAAATGCTCATCAGGGATTCTTTCAGATGTTCACACCTTTTCCTCCAAGTCTCTACCATCAGAGTAAGCCAAACTGCACTGCTACCTTTATTTCCCGTTTAAAGTGGAAGAACTTTCCTCCTCTTCCAATTCTCTAATCTAAACTGGAAATCAGGCAAGTAACATCTTAATGTAGAAAGTTAAAGATATATTCAGCATCAGGCAGTTGTTTCAAACCCAACCCCAATTTCAAACTTATCACCAATTAATACCTGCACAGCCACCTCTGTCTTGTGCCCCTTGGGCTGCCAGGGAGCACTTCACACAGCTGAGCAGGGGCTTGCTGGGTTGTGTTTGCTCAGCACTCATTTAGAGCCCACATCAATACTCACACCTCTCACTAATTTTAATGGCAAATGACTGTGCTCTTCACTCAGGGCTCAGAAAAGATGCCCTCAATAAAACTGCAATAGCCCCATTGTGCATCCTGAGGATTTTTAGCCTTTGTACCCTCCAAGAAATGCACAAGTCTATTTCTCTTCATTAACTCTTTGTAAGTTGCAGCCACACAACAGCACTTGCCCCACAGGCAAAGAAAAGACAAACATTGTAAGTAAAAAGACAAAATATTTACCAAGTTCAACTAAATACAATGAATGAGCAGCACTGGAATATTAGTTGTCAGTAAATAACAACATCCCCAGTTCATCAATTAGACTGGGGACAGTGTGGGGGGGGTATGAGCTGCAGTCAGCACACGGTTTTGATGGTAAATGTTAACTCTGTAAAGATTCAGTTCTGAAGAGCTGCAGCAGCTCAGCGTGGAGCCTTGTGCCGTTTACTTTGCTTATCAACACTCGGGGTGCGTGTTTGGAGAAGGTGCCATTGTGCACACATACTAACAACCGCGTGATCTACTCGAGCAAGGCATCGCTGGACACTGTTCAAGAACTGCAGAGAAAAAAAAAAAGTGTCTCCAAACAGAGCTGGTGAGCTTGCCAGGGACATGTGCCTGGTGAACAGGTCAGCTCAGCAAACCCAGCAGCACACGGACTCCTCAGGAGTCACCCCATGCTCCGTGTTCCTTCCTGCATCGCAAGCGCATTTGAGGCTTAAAAACTTGACGGCAAAGCTTGAGGTGACACAATCAACCTTCATCATTAAATTACTGTTTTTCCAAGGAAAACACACCACATATATAAGTGATTGCTAACCTCCCCACAACACACAACAGCCTCAGACAGGAGGCGAGAGGCCTGGCTGCTCCCAGGGGAGACACTGGGAAAAAATCGCTCCCGCCAGCAGGGACCAGCACCACCTCCAAGGGAAAAAAAAACAACCTCTCCCAAAGTAAAAACACAGCATAAAACATACCTTTACCTTCCAGAGAAGCTGCCTGAGATGTCTCCTGCAGAGCTTTACAGCATTGCTTCATGCCAATTCAGAACCTGGAATCTTCTGGAACCACCCCCCCCTCACAGCTCCCAGCAGCCCCAGCACAGACAAGGCTCCTCTTTTTCTTTTCCCTCCCCTTTTCTTTTGTTTCCCTCCCTGAGTCAATTGGCCACACCTGGAATCAATCACTCTGTGCCCATCCAGGGCCACCTGAAGTGCATCAGCAGCCAGGGCCACAAATGAGCCTCAGGTGGCCGTGGCATGTGGGGCAGCTGTGGGGAGGGGCCAACTGAGGGGGCTGCTCTGCCATCTGTTCTTTGCCCCCTCTATTACAGCAGCTCAAGTCTTTAGTTTCTTTTCTTAAAAGTAACAACTTATAAATATTTATTTGTTATCTATCTTGATAACTTTATCCTTGATCACTCTCTACTCAAACCTGTCTCTAATTGCAGAAGGGTGACAATTTAATCGCACACAAATTTAATTCTAGCCCCCACCAATCTGCCATTTTGTAGCTTGTACCAAAGCCTTTATTTGTGGCTATGGAGGGAAGACAGAGAGGGAGGGGCAGGGGGTCTTTTAAAAGCCAGTAGTGTCATAGCTTAGTAATGGCTCTGTACTCTTTATTGTCTTTAGGTGCTGCAGTCCTGGCTTCTCTCCTGAAATGGCTGAACCTCCCTCAAGAAGCAGCCCCTTTGGGTGAAAGTAGGGGTAAGTTTATGTCTCCCTTTTGGGGTTTGAATGGTAGCTCTGTGGTCTGTTGAGGACAGTCACAGTCCATGTACAGAAGCTGTCTTAGAATGGGCTTTATATGTCCTTTAGGCTGCAAAAATAGTCATTCATAAGCAGCTGCTTTTCAGCCCACAGATGGGAAGCTGGGAATCACGTATTAATTCTCCGTGCAGAGCTGAATGGCGAACACGCTCAAGGTTTGTTTCACTGTTTTGTTTGGTTTTGGAATATGTATGAAGAGTTCAGGTATTTCTAAACACTTGTCTATTTCATAGCTTTTTGCAGGGCAGGATTGTCCAGGCTCTGGTAGGGCAGGTTCTCGGTGTTGCATACATACCTGGCTGGCTGCTTTTCTCCTGCTCTCACCAGGCAGGAGTGTGCAGCCTATGTGCTCACCTAGGGAAGGTGGAGTTGTCCTGGTTAACAAAGACAGGACAGGTAGGTTCACACACCACTTATTTCTTCCCAAGTATAAAGAGAGAAGAGGGCTGCTCCAAAAAAAAAAAAAAATTAAAAAAAAAGAAAAAAGCAAAAGTTGTGTGGATTTTCTGCCCTGTCCCTGATGGTGGTAGTGGTGAGGCGCTGAGCTGGGCCTTGGCTGCCATCTCTCTGTTCCCAGCAAGGCTCTGGGTCTGGTCTATGGAGGAGCAGCTCTATCTTATCTGCAGAGTGAGGGTGTCTCGGTCTTGGTTGTAGCAGCTTGTGGCACTGTGACCTGAGGGTGCTGGTTCAGATGGTGGCTAGTGTGTGAGAGCGGCTGAGGCAAATGGAAGTTCAGGTAGGGAGTGTTGTCCAGGTGTGATACTGAATTATCAGCCTCTGTACCTGGGTCAAAGTAGTGCCCTAGAGCAAAAATGCAATATAAGCCAGTGCCTTGCAATTCCCAGACACTTCTACTGCTGTACTATTTATTGTTATGCTTCCAGGCCGATATCCCGCTTCCAGTGTGAGCCCCATTTCCACCTGCACCCATGAACCCGCTTCAGTGTTACAAACCAAGCGCCCTGACCTCATGTGGCACCTGCTGCCCTGAGTTTTTCCCCTTACACAGAATTTCTGTAGCTTCTCTCCTGAGTTTAACATGAATGAAAACATGAATAATCTTGTGAATAGGAAATGTGATTCTGCACGGTACGTTTTTAGCGCTCTGCATCAGGGATTAGATGCACAACTCCTGTTGCCATAGCTTTCATTCCTCTGAGACTTAAACGTGTCACATAAACTGAATGAGGTGCACAAGCAAAACAGGGGGAGAGAGAGGTATGCAACAAAGGAGGGAGCCATGAGCAAAGCAGGAATTCTTCCTTTTAATTTCAACCTCATGATTCAATATTTATGATGTTAATAATTATAAGCTGTAAACAGCAAACTAACAAAGCCATGTGTGGGAGGGAGTTAAATCTCAGCTCAGGATGACTGGCATTCCTTGCAATCACTAGTCAAGCCTGCTTCAAAGACCTTTGTGCTCGTTATGGACTCTTATTAGCCCTGACAGCCTTCCCACAGGAGATGCCAATACTAGAACAGACCAACAGTCCCTTTTAGTCTCCCTGTGTAGTGGCCAATGCCTCAGCCTGGGTAGCAAAGGTAGGAAATTGTTCTTGATTCAAGTAATTATTCACAGCAGTCCCCAGTGCACCCTGCTAGAGGAGGTGACAATAAATGGGAAGGTGTCTGCGGGAGTTGGTTCATCTTGTTTTCTTCCTCTGTGGAAGGTAAAGAGGGAAAAGTTACGTTTCAGTCAAGGAGGCTTCCTTGGGAGCCTTGCAGATGAGTTACAAATTGTTTTCTTTGACAGAGCTTGTAAGAGGTGCCAATCCAGATTTGGGCTGTTAAGTAAGCAAGCAGCTGTTCAGTGCTGGTATTGGGGTGGCTTTGGTTTTGCTTGGAATGATAAGTCAGCCACAAAAAAAGGTACAAAAACAAAGGGGTGGGAGGTCTCTTTCTGTGACAAAAATGTGTCAGGGCGAGCAGGCAACCTGTCTAAAAGCCTAAGGGTCAAAGGAGTTAAAAATCTGATGTGTCTTTGGGGAAAAGTTAATAATGAAAGTGATAAAGCTCAATTGCCTTTAATCCATTTGCCTTTTAATTCCATGATAATGGGCACCAATTAGCTTATGGCAACACTCATCTTTTAAATATTCACTGGGATGCTATAAAATTGGCTTTAACTTGTCTCATCTTTTGGAATTCAAGGAATGAGTTGTGAGGGTTTGATTTAAAAGAAAAGGAGAGGCAGATATTATAGTGTCATGTTTCCACTGTTCCCAATATATTTCTCCCCAAATCAATGTCATCTTTTGTAGATACTGCTTCCCATCCTGAACAGCTTGATCCCAAGGCAAAGAATTGCAGCTTTATTGGTAGTGTGGCAATGGAGTCTGAACTGTGTTTTATTTATCTGATTTGATGCAGGTCTCTGTAATGGAGAGCTGAGGAGGAAAAGCAATTATTTCCAAGTTTTGAGAGCTTTAGAAAGCAAAGTCCAGTAGTTGCATTGTTCAGATAGCAGAGAGCTGCTACCCTGAAAATGTACTTGCCAAAGACTTTCTGCTGATGGCCTCGTGTGACCTGTCACCTTGCTGTTGCAGACAAGTTGTACATTCTTCTAATTGAACAGCAGTTGCCTGAATTCAGTTCTCTGCTCTTCTGCACAGTCTTGGATAAATCTGTGAGGGTTCATCTGAGATGGTGGTGGTAGAGCTCCAGGATTTGTTCCTCCCCTTCAGTGGAAGTCATGGCTGGCCATGGTGTCAGCAGAAAATGTCCCTTTGAGAGGGTCTTTCTCTAGTGAGGACAGATTGCTTCATTTGTTAATAATAGAGAGAGCTGCCCAGAGGACCAGCCAGCCAAGTTTCTGTGAACCTCACTTGAATTAATCTGTGATACATTTTATTTGTATTTTTTCATGCAATTTCCTAATTTGGCTCCCACTAGCTTTGGGCTGGCCTCCCTAGTACAGTATTTAATTGAAATAAAATATGTGCAACACCTGTTATGTTTGGACTCTGAGCTCACCTGGGGTCTCTGCCACAATATCAATAATAATAGCTTCAAATTATATTTCTGAATGATTTGCTTTATACTTCTGTAACACTGCATAATTGAGCAGGGCTGTATATAGGTTGTTTTTCTGGTACAAGAAATGGCATTTGTGCAGGGTAATTCAGTTTTTAATAAGATGGTGGAAGACTGAGAGAAGGAAATGTCAGAATGTTAACCCACGTATTCAGGCACTTGTATGTGTTGAGCAAATGGGCTCTAATTTACTAGTGTGGCTCAGAATCAGGTTTTTGACCTGGGAGATCTGGAGGGAATGTCAAAACTCCTGTGCAGCCAGTGTCTGTGCTGGGACTTCTTGTTACCATCTCCTACTGTAACATAACATGTTTATGATGCAGCTCTATGCTGGATACCTTTGCTTAGACATTTTTCATGCTCCAAGCCCTGAGGATCAATGTGTAGCAGTGTATCTCAACCCTCCTTAGGAATTACCACTCCTAAACAGAGGTGCCCCTTGCACATTTATCTTCCCTACTGCTCCTGCATTTCAAAATGAAGCTCTGCTTCCAAAAGAGGAGGCTATGAACTACAGAGGGGCAGCATGGATCTCACTGCAGTCCTTCCCTCCCCAGACAACCACCAAGCCCAGGCAAGCAGAGACACCATCCGCTGCCCTAATTGAATATTTTGCTTTCTCTTCACTGCAGCTTCATTTTCAGATACCAGTGACAAACGAGAAACTGCAGCACGTGCATGTTTACATCTTGTTCTCATTTCAGTTTCCCTCCTGTTGGCTCTTGTGCCCAAAGTAAATGCAGGAAAGGAAGGTGATAATAGAGCTACCGATTAACCAGCTCTGTGTGATTGACTGAGTTACAAGCTGGGTAGAACAGCAAAGCTGGAGAGAAGCTTCCCCCACCCTCCTCTTCCAAATCATATATTTTTCAAGTTCACATCAATTACTTGCATTTCCAACTGGATAAACTTGAATGAGAAGGCTTTCTGTAATCTGCTGACATGACAGTGAAGCACTTTTTGTTAGCGCCTCCTGATGCAATCTAAATTGGGTGTTTGCAGGAAAGAAATCTAGCGTGGAGCTAGAAAAGATTAAAAAATGGAAAGAAAAGAAAGGAGATGTATTAAGTTAGAGCCTGTGTTAAGTTTCTAGGTCTGGTCTCTTGTGCAGGGAACACGTGCTTTTTTGAGGATACAACTGAATGAGGTGTAAATATGCTTGTGAAACAAAAGATGCTTGTATAGATGGCTGCTTCTGGTGAAATTCCTTTTAAGATTTGAAATACCAAAGAGAATCTTCTTGCTAACAGGACCTTGGAAACAGGAGGGGCAGAAGACAGCAGGTGTCTGCATCCCCTGGCATGGCACTCATCCTTTTTTTTGGGGGGATCCCTAGTGGGAGAGGGACCTCACGGGCACCCCTGCCATGGGCAAAAGCAGGGGTCAGCCTTCACCATCAGCCATGAGATGTAGGTCCAAGCCTCACTGGTTCTCCTGCTCACAAGAACATTTGGCTTTTCCGAAGAGCTTGGGTCCAGCAGCTGGGAGGTTTCTGTCCATGCTGTAGCTGGTTCCCTCGCTCAGGGACTGCCTTGTGCTCTGGGGGTGTGTGTGTGTGTGTGTGTGTACACACGTACAGATGTGATGCAAACTTGGCACATCCATAACAGGTTGTGTGAGAGGCACCAGCAACTTCTTCATGTAGAAGCTCTGGTTAAGATGGTAGTTACCAGCTGTGCTGTGAGCTGCCTCACTCCTCCACCACCCAATAGAAACCTTTGGGAGACCTGCACAAGTCCTACCAGTGTTAATCTCTTGATGGCTTTAAGCAGCAGTGAACATCTATACTATCTGCACATGTTACATAGCTCCAGAACAAATAAAATTTCCTACTTTAAGGAGCTTAGTATTAAGATAGATGAGAGTTTAATGAGGTTTTTTAACTAGACAGCTCTGTTTCTAATTTCTCTGGGCTTTACACAGTGGGCTGCTGCCGTTGCCACTCCAGCAGTATCAAACTTTGTGGGAGGTGTTTTGCACATAACCATTTCTGTTTCCTTTGTGTTTGGTGTTAAACACTCTGTGTCTGCTTTTGTGCTGGGGAATTTTAACTTGCAGACTGGTGTAGAATAAAGTCTGGCAGTAATGGGTAAATATTGTCTGGCTCACAGTTACAGTAGAGCAATTTACAACAGCGCTACTTTTTGACTGTATGGTGTATGTGTGTGTTATGTTATTATTACAACACACAAGAAAACAAAGCCTGGTATTTTGTCATAGATATGGTCTTAAATATGATTGCTTTAAAATACAAATGGAGCTGAGTGAGTTGGAGGGCCAGAGATGTTGCTGCTAAAGCACTAAACTGGGTAGAACAGAACCAAGAGTCAACTTCCAGATCTGCTGCCATTTTCCTGGGAAATATTATTCTGTATTTTTAATGTCTCTGCCCAACTTCTTTCTCTCTAAAACAGGACTGAGACTTTGCACATCTCACATGTGTTGAATATAGTGAATGACAGTCCTTGTCATTTAATGGAAAATAGTTCTTGTCAATATGACCTGGTTTAGTTGTTTGAGGTTATAAATTTGGTTGACAGTGGTAAGAGTAGAGCTATAAAAAGCTTAAACTATTTTAAGGTGTTTGGCTATGAGATGTATGATACTGTGATTAAAAGTTGGTTGAACACACCAGAGGGAACACACAGTAAGTGACTAAGAACTGTGAATGGGGATATTTTTTTTTCCTAGTGCAGTTCTACAGAAAAATTATAGCAAGGCTAAAACTTTGCAAAGGACCATAGGATAGTTTTATGCTAGTTCAGTCTTCACTGGGCTCTTTTCCCTCTCTGCTAAGGGGAGTTACAGGGGTTTATCTGGACAGGGCAAGGACTTGGAACATCAGAAGCCAGATTGAAAATGCATGTTGTGTTCAGAAAAATACTTGTGTTAGGCTGCAGTGAATCTCATGCTTCCTGGGCTTCTAGGTTTAGCATGATGACACTCCCTAAACAGCTTGCAGTATTAGGAAGCTTGGCATTAGCTTCTTTCTTGGCTTAAAGCCTCCCATAGTCCATACTTGTGTGAATTGCTAGTGTAGCAGGATGGTATTACTGTGTTATCAACAAGATGGTCTATAGCAAAAAAAAAAAAGTCTCTTTGAATTTAGGTTATTTGTCTGCCTTTAGTGTCATTCCCTGTTTGTAATTAGCCCCAGGTGCTTGTGCTGAAATAAAATGCTGTGGGAATTAGAGCCAGGTGCTAGTGTGAAGATCACCTGTTCCTTGTGCAAGTAATAAAGCAGCTCACCTGGAACTGGGAACTGTGGAGTCATTCCTCTAGGAAAGAGGATGGAGAGAGACTCCAGAAGACATTTGCTGTTCTTTTTAATTGAAGGCAATTGAGGAAGATCTTGGAGACTGGTATGTTGAGGGATAAGGTAATGGGACCTGTTTTACCTTTGTGGATTGATGCTGAACTATTCATTGCATAGGAATTGCTGGGGTGGGGAACAAAGTGAAATGCTGGAATTCTGAGTTCTCATAGGTGCTCTGCTATCTTGTGTTCAGGCTTTTATCAAGGTAAAGAAACCCAGATAAGGTAAAGGAGAGTGGGTTTACAAGTGTCCAAAAGTTTTGTCTTGTATGTGTACTTTTGACTGAGATTTTAGGTTTAATGCTGGATATTTTTAACTCGGCAATATAATAATGTATTTCTAGAGGCAATAAAACAAATGCCTTAAACCTAAATCTTTCACTGAGTGTAAGTCGGGAAATACTGCAGAGGAACTGCTTCTCAGATGTAAAAATAATATGAGGGCAAGATAGAACTGGCACTAAAGTGCCTGAAGTTATCGGAAAAGCCCAGGTTTTAATCTAAATTTAGGTCTTGCTTGGACCTATTCAGAATAGGTCATCATTTTAATGTTACTACCTGAAAAGGACCTCAGTTTATATTAAAGGGTTTCTTATCATGTGATAAGTAGAAAAACTTAGGAGAAAGGATCATTGGAGCACATGTTTGACAAGTGGTGCATCTCCTTTGTCTTCTACTAGCTCCATCAATGTGAGATGAGAGGGTGTGCACTCTGAGAAGGTCACTGGTGCTGTTAAAACAGCAGTGTTGTCAGTGGTACTTCAGAGTGTTAAGAATAGCTGTGGCTCCTGCAGCTCACAGAGCAGCCTTGGCTTAGAGCGTTACTTTGGGCTATTAAACTCCCTTCTGAAGCCTTGAAAAGATCTGAGTGCTTCAGATTCAGCAGTGCTTGATGCAATGTCTCTATAATACTCCAAGCTTGGTGCATGGGGACAAAGCAGGTGCACCAAAGGGAGGATGTTTCTAATGTCTTTTTTGCATGGTGAGATGAAAAAAATGGACAGAAAGGTGCATGGTTTTTCCCTTGTAGCTTGAGTAACTGGTACTCACGAGGCTTCACAGGAGCTCCCTGTCATCTGGATATGTGATGTGTCTGTGGATTATTTGGTTCGTGTTCTCTTTATGCCAATTGCTTCTCAGTGTGCAACTGCTGCCTACTATGGCACTGTCTTTGGGTACCAGAAACTGAATAATCATTGCAAATGTGGTATGGTCGAAATACACCTGGATTTAGGCAGGTGTCTGTGAATAGTTTTTTCTGCAACTAAATTCATAATGAATAAGAAAAAGAAAGCTTGTTCACAACTGTTGAAGACTGCATCCTAACTTTCTGCCAAGGATAGATGTGCCACAGACTATGGTGTTTGGCAACAGGTTTGTTTGTAAAATGTTTGCAGTTCTTAGAATCATAGACTGGTTTGGGTTGGAAGGGACCTTAAAGCTCATCCAGTTCCAACCCCCCTGCCAGCAGCAGGGACACCTTCCACTAGACCAGGTTGCTCAAAGCCTCATCCAGCCTGGCCTTAAAAAATTATTCTTTTTAAAGAAGAATTCTTCTTTTCTTTTAAAAAATTCTTCTTTTCAAAATAAGATGCAAAACTGTCTGCAATAAATACATAATGCTGGAGGGAAGCAGGCCAGGTGTTTGAAGAGAACAGGAGAGGGAGGTTGGTGCACTGTTGGAGCTCTGCAAATAATCTTGGTGTGGAGGCCACTTGCCTCTGACATCTCACTAAGCAGCTCCATTATGGGAGATAACAGGTCTCAGGGTAGGAGAATAGAAAACCTGTGAAGTTAAAAGCTTGACAAACTGTTGCTACAACAACTTACTGTTGCACAAGAGATTTCTCATAACATTAAACTTCAACAAGTAGGATTTGAGGACTGGTGTCTTCCTAGTAAATCCTCTGACTGGTGGGTGTTTGCTGCCAAGGCTTTTGGGAGTGTGAGTGATAGCAAGGTCTCCTTTGGTCTCATGTAGCAACTGGAGAGACCATGTTACTGAGGGGCCAACTTAAAAAAACCAAAATTCAAGCTACCTGAAGCATATAGTCATTGCCACCACCTCAGCCCTAACTCCTCCAGTTAACACTGTGTAAAGTTAACACTCAGGACAAGACTGTCTGCATACTACTTGCTATCTAAGATCCTTTCTGTGGCTCTTCATCAGGTTCCATGCTGCTTTTTCTTCGTGGTGTCTCTTCTGCTCAGAGCTTCCTATGTAAGGAAAGCACATGCCCATCACCCCAGCCCTGTTCTAGGTATTGGGAGCTGACACAGATCCTGCTGTGTGCTCTTTTGGGGTTCAGGGACTGCTGCTGTGTGACTGGCAAGTTGGGAAAAGCCTGTTGAGTCACCCAGCCTGTGCAGCTGAAAAATCTGAGTTGGGAAATAATGTCTCAATAGGTGTTAAACCAAGTTCTAGTGTTCCCACGTAGAACTGAAAAGCTTCTCAGTGGAACTAATTATGCTTGTTAGGCCTGACAAAGTCACTTTTACAATGCTGAACAAATACCAGTGAGATTTTAATTTTCTCCCACAATTATTTGTTTATGATACTAGCAAACATAATCCAGGTTGGTTTATACCTACGGAGCTCAAGTATAGCAAGAACATTAGCGATAATCAGAAAAACAGCAGCAGGTTTAGCTGAGAAAGTTTCATTCTGATATGCTTTAGACTGTGTAGGGGCTCGATACAAACCCCTTGGTAGATGATATTCTTTACAATAGGATTTTCTTATTCCTGTTTCCTCAGGGTGGTTCCCAGTGTCTTGGTTTACTGCAAATTTCTAGTTGCAGTTGGAAACCCAAACTGATTAATGTATTGAAGCTAATACTAAAAGCAATATTACTGAAGATTTTACAACAATTTTCCTCTTTATTTGAAACTACCCAAGGCCTGCAAACATATCTTGCCTGAAAGGAGGAGTGTTTTCTGTCATATCAGTCTCAACCTCCCATTGAGCTGCTTTTTTTTTGTGATTCACAAGCTGTAGTGAGCTGAAAAACTTTGCAGTGGTTGCATGCAAATCCATCCTCCACTCCTCTCCCAGGGCTCATCGAAACGGCAGAGGAATTGTCACACATCCCAGAGTGGCAGAGATGATCATCAGTATTGATGTTCTGAGGGAGAAATGTGAAGTGGGAATTCAAGAAGCCCTTTAAAAAGTTTGGATGTCTGTTGGTTTTGCTTTTCTTTCAGTCTTCCCACACAGAACTGCACAACTTTCTTGCATATTTCATTTGGAAATCGGTGATCTATAGAAGGAGCAGTTGCCTCTGCAGAAGGAAGTTGACAAGTGACTGTTTGAAGGACTGTTTCCACAGCTGGCATCAGCTGCAGTCAGTGGTGATGTGCTAATTTAAGCTACAACTGTGCCATGTCTTGAGGGTCAGAGGAAGATAAAATTGGGGGATCAAAAAGAGTATCCATTCAGGGAAAGGACAAGTAGTGAGAAGTTGCAGGCATCACTTTTTTTCCCTGGCTCTGTGTTGCGTGAGGCAGTTGTTCTGCTTCTGAGTGCAGAGGGCAATTCTGCTGGTGTTCACAGCCCAGCAAACTCCTTGTGCTGGCTTTGTGTGCTTCCTCCTACGCTTGTGTGATATGCGTAGGATGCTCTGAGGAGGAAAACAAGATGAAAAACACATGAAAAATTCCATTAATTCTTTTTATTAATAATAATTTTTTAAAATCCCTATATGTTTACATTGTTATTAGAACCAAACAGTTGCATCAGCTCAAAAATGTGAAGGAAAGGTGGAAAGGTAGTATTTCTATGTTCAATATTAAATTGAAGTCCCTCTCCAAAGCAGTGCCTGGAGTGTAAGAGGAGAGAAAGGAGTGGTGCAATGTCTTGAATGCAAAGCTGAGCCAAAGAAAAAGAAACACCCTGTTCAAAATGTCATTCTTATCTTTGCTGAGCAACTGTGCCAAAGGCAGATCCATGGCTAGGGCCTGCTTGGAATAGTTTCCTGTCTAATATAGAGCGGAGTGATGTGTTCCTTGGACTCCTGATGTGGAAGGCTGCGGTGATTACAAGGTGAGCAGAGCACTGTGAAGGTCCTTGTGAGTCTTTCCTCACAATATTCAGATGCTTTCTGTCCAGCCATGCAAAACAAACATTTGCCTCCCCTGAATGCAAGATACTTTGTCCAAGGTGGAGGGAATTTCTCTCCTAAATTGTGTGAGATGTGGAAGGTCAGAGTATCTGGACATTTGCCCCTGAAATGGAGTGATGGGTGGAGGTTGCTGCAAAATTCAGAGGAGTTCCTTGGCTTCAGTATGAGAATCAATGTTCTGCAAGGAGCCAGATCCCCTGCTTGTAAATCAGTTCAGCTTGTAATATCTGTCAAGTGTTTGGGGACACCTGGGTATCTGATGCTGTATAAATGTCAGTTGTTATTACAGTTTCTTGCTCAGGTTATTGATTTCTCCCCTGCTGTTCTCACTGGGATAGAGTGATTTGAGGTCTTTGGTAGATCAGCTCTTCTTCCTCCAGCTTGTCTTGCATATACTGTGGTTTGAACCCCCTTCCCCTGGACTGCAGCGTAGTTAGTGTCTCATAGCCAGGCACAGCCTGCCCTGCTGTAGCTGTTTGCATCCCTTCAGCCCAGTAGGTCAAACAGTGCCCAGCTCCTGAGTACAGACTCTCTGGGGCACAGAATATCTTCTGTGATCCTTGCAGTGATGTTTTGTGGACTTTGTATTCTGCTTCTCCTCCAATACACACATCCACACCCACTTACCCTTTATCCTATCAATTCTGCTCTTGTTTGAATGGAAATATGTTCAGCTCTGGTTTAGTCTGAAGGACAAAGTTACCATTCTGTTTCCTAGCAAATGCACTGCTCTAACCTTTGAAAAATCAGCTGTGAAATACAAACCTTTGACAGGATCTGATCCCCCAGAGCCCCTGCAGTGTTTTAGTTTAGCACTAAAAGCTGCTTCAGTTAAGGGGGGAGAAAAAAAAAATTATAAATTATTATTCTCTCCTTCCCCTTCCAACTCCAGAAAGTCTTTTGCCCTTTTCCCTACTGCCATCAAAAAACTTTCTTCACTATTCTAGAAACTGTTGCGCTTTTAAGGGCAGAAGGGCCCAGTTTTGATTATTTAGGCAGGATTTATCAAAAGCAGTGATGTACAAGTCTTTGTTTTCCTAAATCAGCTGTACCAAAGGCAGACAGACCCTGGACTTACTGAGTGGAGATGAATGTGCCTGAGTTATCAGGGCAGGTGTTATGCTGTCCTTCAGGGACGTCTGCTCCCTGAACCTCTTTGCTCCTTTAAAAACCTTTCCTGATTTCCCAAGTTACATGGATGCTTTCCAAGTGCTGCTGCAGTAGTGCCACTAGCCCAAGGAGTGCTCAGTCTGCTCTCCACTAGCTGTGCTCATAAAACTTGTTTTAACTGGTACAGCGAGTGCATGTTTTTTTGGATTACCTATGAGCAAGTCTGTCTGGTGTTAAGTGTCACTAGTCATAGTAAGGAATAGATACTCAGCTTGTGTAAATTGACTGGATGGTAGTAGCAGGGGATGTTGTTTTGTAGAGCTGAAGGTCTGGCTTGCTCATCTTTTTAATTGGTATAAGATATTTGCCTGGAAGCCCTCCTTGGATCAACATGTTGTTATGCCAGGTGCTTTGGAAACGCAGCATGAGGGAGACTCCAGGTCCCAAAAACTTGCAGGCTGCAGTGCAATTAGAGGTGAATCTCATCTGCTAACGGTTGCTCTGATAACGTGGAGTGCAGCTTGGATAATTGCCCTGAATATCACCCAGGTAAGTCTTAGAACCAACACTTCCAAACTTTAATCTGCTTGCTATGCTCAAGCTGGCTAATTCAAAGCCTCTGTGGTGTGTCACCTCCAGCTGCAGTTGTGTCATGTAGTGCCATGTAGATCTGACCAGAATCATAAATACAGTTGTGTGACTTGACCAGGACAAAGAGCAGGTTGGTGGCAGAGACAGGAGCAGAAATAACATTTTGCAGCTCTCAGGCCAGCATCCTGCCTGCTGCATCTGCACTTCATCTGCACTTCTTGGCAGAACATTATGAAAGCTAAACGGTTCTAACAGCAGAAAGGCCACGTGGTTCCTCTGTGCTTGGCAGGGAACATGATACAACCGTGGGGAGGACAGGAAAGAGGAGTTGTGTTCACCTAAATGTGTATGAGAGACTTTTATGGGTTTCTTTCCCTTTTTTTTGCGTGCACTGGGAGCAAGGATCAATAAATCAGATGATTTTTATATCTCGCACAAAAGCTGACATTGCTAAAATATCACATTTCACAAGCTGCCATAAATGAGCTTGTTGAAGAGACAAGCTGGACTCTGTGAATATGGAAGCAAAGTGATTACTGGAAGCCATCAACCGGTACTGGAGGAACTGTAGGAAAGTCAATAACTTATTAGCACTAGTTTCTGGATTATCTGGTTTCCTAAAGAGATTCCCTCCCCTACTGCTCAAGTAAAGGGGGCTTTTGTTATACGAAGCCATAGACTGTCACCCACTTTTGTGCTGCCTGCTCAAAGTCCTGGTGTCTGAATGGGGTGAGAACAGGTCTAAGAAATGCCAAGGGCTTTTGATATTGTTCCAGAGGATTCTTTTATTTACTGCTGATGCTATGAGCTGGATTTAGGAATGGGTGATGCTGACCACAGGAATACTCTGGCATGCTCCTGTGGGTAATCTGAGAGGGTCCTAGGTGATGATGCCCAATGCAAGGGAAAAATGTAGACCCATCCTCTTAGTCTTTGTGTCATGTGTGATTTAGATTGCAATCCACAGATGTTCTTTCTGGATTGGGACTGTTCAAGTGCTGCTTCTGACAGAGCTGTTGATAAGGATTCTTGGCATCCAAATGTGCTTTGAAGAGGATAGTGAGATATAGCTGAAGGAAGTAAACCATCTGCAAAATAAAGATCTGAGGCAGATAGAACCTGTGTGTTTAGAGCATGAGAAGAAAACGCATGCTCTGATGGTGAAGTAGCAGGGAGGAGTGCAACAGTGGTTGTCTTTTTTGGGGTGGAGAAGTCCCTGTATTAATTATGTTGAGGTGGGTACCAGGTATGCAGGGAAGAAAAACTATTTGACCATTCAAACTTGAGGGAGATGAGGTGCTGTCCCATGCTTCCTAGAGCCTTCGAAATACTTTGTGTAGCTGTTTTGGCCACTCTAGAAAGCTCTTGGAAGCTGTACAAGGGTAGTAGGTAAGAAAAGTGCTTGCATACTGAGTTTCACAAGGGGAATTCTCCTTTGCTTCTGTCCTCCTTCACATACACTAAATTAATTTACTTACTTGATGGACCATGATATCTCTATCACCAGGAAAACAGAATGTATACAGCTTTTTATATACATATTTCTTGCATCATTAAACTATTCCCCCTATGACAGAACCTATGAATAAGTTCCAAGAAGTAACCTGAAATGTTTTGGGGCATAGCTTTCTGTAATAAATATATAGGTCTGTCTGCCCTTGGCAATTCCTTAGTATGCAACCTAGTAAAAAAATGTGGACTTATAAATTACAGTGGTGATAAAGGGGTGCCTATATCTAACTCTCTTTGTTAGAGCCTGGAGAAAAAAAAGCTTGTTAACAAAACTTGTTTAAACATTTAGCACCTCTGCTGCTGTTCCTCTGTACTGAGTACACATGACAGGGAGTAATTTATGTCCTGAAATTACAATCCATATGAATTAACCTGGCACAAATACATCATTTCCTGATAATATAGACAAGATGCTTCAAGGAGTGAT
The DNA here is from genome assembly GCF_000700745.2 of Antrostomus carolinensis. Classification (NCBI taxonomy): domain Eukaryota; kingdom Metazoa; phylum Chordata; class Aves; order Caprimulgiformes; family Caprimulgidae; genus Antrostomus; species Antrostomus carolinensis. The sequence goes on along the minus strand of NW_010289074.1, from coordinate 78,072 downwards.
GATGAGAACAGGCCTTTCCTATATGTTCTGCTTTACCTGCTGAGTAATTATCTAATAATTTTCTTGTAATGATGTAAAAGGATTTTATTCCCCCTTCCCCCCACACTCCATAATGCAACAAGTGCTGCTTGGAGGCTGTGGTGTAAAACAAGGCCCAAATGTCCACCCCAGGGAGAGGACCCTGCCCAAGGTTTGGCTTTAAGGGAAGGTCTGTGTGGGGAAATTAGTGGTGTCAGCTGGTGTGATGTGTGGTTTGGGGTAACTTCCTTCTCTTTAATTTCAGGAATGAGAGACTTTCCATTTATTGCAAGATGAGATCTTAAGTGTGAGTGGTTACTGTGGGACCACTAATGTTCCACGTACTCACAAATCTTGCTTCAGTTGTGGTAGCTTGTGCTACTTACTTGTACCTTAAATAGATGGCTTTCAACTTCCTTGTTATGTGGCTTATTTGCAATCAAAATTCTTTATCAAAGCTGCCTTCCTCCCCTGTGTTTTGCACAGCACCGAGCCCAGGGGTTCACTGAAAGATTTGGGCTTCTAGGCTCTTCTGCAATATTAATTGTTGAGTTGCTAATTAATGGGCAAAACCCTGGCCTAGATTTTTCTCTCTGTTCCCCTTTCCTGACTTACTGACTTACCTGCTCAGCTCTGAGATGCTCAGTGACAGGAGATGTCTCTCCCTCACCCATGTGTAGGACCTTGCATAATCCTGTTTGACTGCCTGGTGTTACCATAGTAATAAGTAATGATTAAGAAACCTTCTTTGAATTCAGTTTAATAATGTGGAGTCCTTGCAGAGCTAATGATCAGAAGGATCTGGGTGAGCGCACCAATGCTTGGATCATTTTCTTTGCTTGCAGCACGTAGGGTGCCAAAATCCAGCAAGAAACCTCGGAGGGGTTGTTGTTATGAAGTGTCTGTGCTGCTCCAGGCCAACCCTACCTACTGTTTGCTTAGCTTGAGGTGTGCTGTTTATTGGCATTTTTAAAGTGCTTCAGAGATGCTCAGTGGGAGATCCCACAGCTCTTCCATCTGCAAATGAAATGGAGCCCTTTGTCCCAGGGATGTGACTCGGTCCAATGCCTTTGGAAGCAGTAGTTATGTTCAGTTAAGGTGGTACTTAAGTGTTTTCCAGTATTGGAGCTTCCTTGTGCTGTAATGCTAGTTAGAGATAAATTTCACCTGAAACCTGCGGGTTTTTTGCTTAGTGGCTGTTACATACACATTTTCAGGAGCTTTCTTACTCCATTTCTCCCTTCGTAGCTGTTGTATGATGGTGAGCTGTGGTCATGCTGATGCATCTTGTATTATGCTGCCAATTTCTTACCTCCCCAAGATGTAATAAACATTATCCAAATGCTATTCAGCTTGGGGGCAGGGGAGGGAACAGAATTCACAAATGCACGAGGGTCTGCAAGGGAAAAGGGAAAAACAGCTCACATAGGTTGTTCATCAGTTATTTAACCTTGTGGCCTTATAGCAATAGTGGAGTGAGAAATGACCCCTTTTCTCCTGCACTCCATGGTGCAGTGACCTTGCTGGATAATTACCTTCAGGTCATTGTCGCAGCCACTTCAAGTACAGTAAGGGAGAAAAGAAAACCTCGTGCATGTCAGATGCTGCTTAGGTGGTGGATGTCAGTGTCCTGGGAGAAAAAGCATGAGCACTGAAATCATGTCAGGATAACCTGTTGACACCATTAGTAAAACCTCATCAATAAGCAGAACAATGACCAGTTTGCTCTGTCCTTTCCCAGGCAAAACTCCCCTTTACCTGTAGTACTTGTAACTCCTGTTGTGAAGAGCTTGTTGCTGTCCTTGGATAGGAGGGTCCTATTTCCAGGACCCTGTGTGCACTGGCAGTCACAGCCTGACGTTGAGAAGCCTTGCAGGCAAAGGGAGAACAGGGCTGGAGGCACAACAGCATTTATCCAGAGCTGTAGAGAAGGTGCAGAGCAGAACTGGGAACTTTAGTACAAGAACCTAGAGCGTGAGATTGTGATGACCTGATTTCAAGTGATGGGAGTTTCTTCAGGCAGTAATTAATTCCCCTGTTTAGCCCACTCACTGCTGCTCTTGCTCAGGACTGGCTCAATGAATTCAGTGTTTTCATAGCAGTTTTACAGGGCTCATTCCATCCAAAGTGATGGTGAAGAAAAGCCTGTTACTGGAATGACATTAATTTAATTTTGTTTGATTTTGTAAAAGAAAAAGGCCTCACCATAAGACCCTGGATATCTTTGTGGGACTGAAATATAAAAATCCATAACAACAATAAAAAGCAGTCAACCCATCGTGTAATGTGTGTTAACTTAACCAACCACTATGAAGCCTTTCAATGACACAAAATTCATAATAAGAAAATATATTGTCATGTGATGAATTGCTCTTCATTGTGAGTCTAAGTACATTAACACATTTACAACCTCAGAATGAATTGTGTATCTCTTGGCTGTGTGGGCTCCTAATTGAGATCGGAGCTGCTAGATACTATTAGCATGCAAATCAGAAATAGTGGGAATCATAATAAAAATGATCTTAACCTACTGAACTGCAGTAACAATACTGTAACCAGAAAGGGATGATCATACAAGTAAGATGGCAGTTTAGCTTCTGAAGATGAAGATTAATAGAGAAGAGAAAAATATACTTGGCCTGCCTGGGTGCTTGTGGATATATTATGAGCTGTGTGAACACCTCTTGTTGCTGCACCTCACTGATCATCTGTGCAAAAGCCCTGACACTGAAACAGGTGAAAAAATGATTTTTGAATTATGAGACTGATTAACCCTCACTGTGCTGTCAGAAATGTTTAATTTTAATGACGCAGCTGGTAAGTTGGGGTTCTCTGGACTCTTAGTCTGTGATATTATTTACAGTTGTAACTAGGAGAGACAGCCACTCCGGCTAATAATTTGTTTCATGATGTATCAAAGCCTCTGGTCCAACAGGGATGAATTATGCTCCTCCAATAGTCATGAATTACTGGTGAAATCATTTCAGTGTAACTTCCTGAACTGAATGTCAGGGTCAGATTTTCTCCAGTGATGTGCTGAGTGGAGAACTGTGTTTTTCTGAGACCTTCCTTTAAGTGCCAGATTCTTCCAAACCTCACTGCTACTCATCCCGGTGAGGGTCAGATGGAAATAATGGAAAAGATGTTCCATATTGCATGTTCAAGTGATAACAACTATTAAGAGCTTATTGTGTTTATCTGTTGCTTTCAAATGGGGCTGCCAGACTGAGCTGGCTCCAGCCAGGATCTTCCCATCAACTTTACACCATTATCTTGGGTTTCTAATGATATTATGTCCATTCCATTGCTCCTGATGGTCCACTTTAGCCAGGGAAGAGGATTATCATTCTTATTTTATTACTGATGACAGCATGAGATTTTTCAACCATCTGAAAACACTGTTTGGCTGATCACTTTATAAGTTATTGTGTTATTGTGAATTATGGAGTTCTTGCCTTCTACTCCCAGCAGATAAAAACGCATTTCCTTGCAGCTAATCTCAATGTAAAAATCAAATCCTGTTTCCCTCTGTAATGTGTGATCTGATCTAAGCATGGACTGACACAGTATGAGGCTTAAAGAGAACAACAGCCACAAATGCGAGGTTTTGGGTCTGATTCTTTGGGTATGGACCTGATTCTTGGGGTTTGATTCTTTTTGGTGACCTGAACTGAACACAGTCAGAACCTGCCAGTGAATTTGATGAGCCCAGTTATAGAGGCTTTTATAGAGGAGTTGAATTCCTGGAATCACTTAAGGAATGTCAGTTTGGCAACACAGATACCAGCTCTTCTAACAGGGTGTCAGCCCTGGGTGACAGCCCGATAGAGGACCCTCTGCTCCACGGAAGTCCTTGTCCATAATCCATTTTTGCAGGGCTGAGGTACAATTGCACATAATTATTTGCAAGGGTATAAAAGCCACTTGCAGTGCATACGGTGCTTAATGCCCGTGTACTGTGAATTTCTCAAATACCTTTACAATCATATCTTGCTTTTTCTTATCATCACTATTTAATATTAGGACTGGCAAATAAGAAACTTGCTTTCTCCTCTTCCCGTTATTTCTTGCCATGCTTGGATTAAAGTGTGAGGTTTTTTTTTAAATAAATAAAAACTTAAATTACATTTTATTTCCTTACCAGCTGCTAACTCTCTGAGACAGATTGGGGGATCAATTATCACAGCGGTGATTGAATCTAATTTTTCAATATAATTTACGGTAATTCCGTATTCTCTGCCCAAGAAGCAAATAGTGCTGGCTCTTTTCCCGAAGTGAGTTTAGAAAGAACCACACAAGAAGCCTCACAAAACCAGCAACACCATTAATACAACAGCAAGGACCACTGGTCTTCCAATGCTTGTAGTACTGTGCCAAAGGTAGCGAGTGCAGCACTTGTTGTGTGATCTTGGAAGAAACTGCTGTGGCAAATTCTGCAAATGACTTTGGGGAGGGAGACAACCACAGCTGAATTATGAATGTTTGTGTCTGTTTTTTATGGAGGATTATGGCTTTTGGGATGATTTTTGTCTGGGCTCTGCCCAACTCCTACACAGTGGAAAAGGAAATCTGCTGAACTTCATTGAGCTCTGGCTTGTAGCCCAAATGTCAGATTCATCCCTGTGTCCATCACCATTTTGTGTGTCAAACATCCAAAATATGGGGCATGTTCTGTGTCCACTACCGCTGGGTCAGACTGCTGCAGGGGGTGCTGGTCTTTAGCATGAGACCTATGGTCTGGAATATGGGAATTACATGAGGGAGGTTGGTCTCTAAGTGTTAGCAATGGTCAAGTGGCAGGATGGCAAATCTGGTGATGCCAAATCTTTCCTGGGTACTGCTTCAGTTAATGGTTCCTATGGAGGTCACTTGGCATTTGTGTGGAGTTGTGTCCAAACCAATAGAGCCCAGTACAGTGTGGGAATCTCCCATACTTGTGATTGTAGAACAGGACTCCATCTGCACTTGTAATTTGTAATCATGAGCAGTTTATTGACTAACATTTAGTGGAGGGAATTGAGGCAACTCAGTTTCATGTGGATGCCACTCTCATCTTCTTCCCCTCCGCCCCTTTTAGCCCCTTCTGGCACTGGGGACAGCTCCTAGAAATTAATGGAAAAAAACTTCATATACCTGCTCAAATTCTTTTACTAGTAGGGCTTCTTGGATTGCAGACAGGGCAATGCCATTTGGCCGGGGAAGCCAACACCATAAGCCATTTCTGAGCACTTATGTCATTTATTGGGAAGTATGTTGTTTAGCATGCACTTCAGATGTGTTTAAATAATTAATATAAATGGAATGCATAAGTTAGACAGTGGGGGGGTGGGGAACAAAAAGAGGTTGAAACACTTGTTTTCTGCATTTAAAAACCTCAATAACTAAGTCTCACTTTAGATCTACTAGGAATACAAATAGTGCTATTAATCGGCAGTAATTTAGAAGTCCTCAATTTCAAAAGCCCCAGGACCTACAGCTTGGAAACAATGAATCTCCTGATGCCAACCATGGTTCTGCACGTGGCCCAAGATGCAAACAAGTGGGGAAAGGCTTTTGCTTACTTTTTCTGTGTTATTTATGGCTCATCTTCACACAGTGACATGTTATTGTATGTTGCATTAAAAATTCCTTCCCAAAGCTGATCGTGTTTTCTCCTCTTCCCATTAATGCACAAAACCAGAAATAATTGCATTTTTAAAGTGCAAAGTGGACCCTGAATCTAGTAACTATTTAAGCTGTAGCACAAACACTTGAAGCTCTCAGAACACAATAGCATGGGAGAGGTCACTTGTCACATATTTTTCTTTTTTGCTTGTTCACTGAATAACTGCAATTTCTCTGTCTTTTCTTCTTGTTTGTACAATCACCGTTGTCCTTTGCAGTGTCTATGATTTTCCATATTAGAATTGAGACCTCTATTCCCCAAATTGTAAGTTGAAATAAATGCCACACCCTGCATTCTTCTGCAATTTTGGGGATGTGCTGTTTCAGTTCTGTGATAGATGGAAGGATCAATACCTCTTGACTCCCCAGGACTCTCTCTGCAGAGGTAGAAGGTGCTTTTGAACACGCATGGATAACACAGTGTGATGCATAACAGGAGATACAATATTTCAGTCGCTGAAAGTTCAGCAGTAGATGTGGTAGTTGGTGTGTTATCAAATCTGTTTAAATGTGAATTCACATGTGAAATACTGTGACTGAGACACAAAATGGGTACAAGGCTCTGGATGACTTTGGGCATGTCACTTGCCTTGTTAGCAAAATGGGGCAATACTAGCCTTTTTGTTTATTTAATTTGCAAGCTAATTGGGACAGAGACTTGCCCCTTCTGTGCATGCAGTGCTCAGTGGGGTCCTGGAATCATGGGGTTTTGGTTTTGTTGGGTTTTCTTTGGAGTTGCTCTGTTAGAAATCACAGTGGTAGCTGATTTGGCCAAAAGGCCTGTGAGAGACTGTTGCTTTGATGCTTCGAGTGGAAGTTTGGTCTATGCAAGATACTTTCCTGGAGCCTATGAAAGTCAGTGCAGTTAATGTTCCTTCTTTGTGTTAGCAAAGCAGGAGCTGCCCACGCTGTTGGGTAGTGTTTGGGGATCTGCATAGACTCTACTACATCCTGTGACATTTGCAAAGGACTTGATTGTTTGCACCTCTGAGCATTTAGGCCTATAAATATTTATTAACCTTCTCTCAGAACATGTATCGTGGCTGAGGCAGAAATGACCTTCCCTATGGCTGTGACTGGGGAAGAGGGAAACCCCTTCCATGAAATAGCTGCAAGGGCACAGGACTCACAGCCACTGATGCTGTCATGCAACATTCTGTGGAGCAGGAGAGAGTCAGAGGAAACAGCAAGGGTCAGAAAATGGGAGATGAGTGGCTGCTGGGAGCAGGCATAGCTCTGAGCTCAGGTGGCAGCACACCCAGGCTAAACCTGCTTGCAGAGCTCTGCCACTTCAAGGCTGTGTGGGCTTTGAATTGCTTTCCAGTGCCTCTTCATTAAGGTAGATTGTCTTTGCAGCCTTTAAAGAGCAGGACAAACTCTATTCACTTCACCTTTATAAGAATTGTGTTAGTTAGCTGCTGGGATTAACTAATGGAGTTGAGGTTTTTATTTTTTTAAATTCTTTTTAGTTTTAGCATTGCAAGTCCTTATTTTAAACCTGCTGGATGGCTGCAAATGATAATTTCCTTTGCCTGAAGTAAGCAGCTATTGACAGTAAAATGAAAGGTTGGCTGGTGTTTCTGCTAGTGTTGGGACACGTGGACTGTGAAGACAGGGGTGGTCCAGGTGCCTTGTAATGCACTTGCATAGGACACTCTTTGATCTTTGAAATGATGTCCTGACCATGGTGGCACTGAGGAGTGCAGGAGGTGGAACCTTGCTGCACTGAGGAGCCGTGTTTAAACCTGACCTGAGAGGATCTGGGTGACACAGTGGATGGTCCAGGGGAAGTGGTGGACAGGGCAGAGGAAATGTTCTTTGTAGAGAAAAGAGAAATTAACTCGGATGTCTGGAGGGAAATGTTTATTAACTTCTCAGCATAACAGCCAGCATCCTTCCACCTGGTGTGTCCTGAATTAAAACATCAGGGCTGGGGCATGCCGGCTTATGTGCCAAATTAAACTAAAAGAAGTGTCCTCCTTTGCTTTAGGGTAGCGAAGATCATGCAGAATGAGATATAGAGAGGAAACAGGAAGCCTTCTCACAAGGTAACTATTGATTATTTAATGAGCTGACAAATAACAAGCTACAGAATAATTGCACGTTGAGCTTCTTTGGCCTGATCTGGCTGCTCTTTCTCAGAGCAGGCATATTCATTCACCTCTCCCTGTTCTAGCTGTTATCTGAGCTGTACTCTGTGCTCCGAGGTTTCTGAGCACCAGTTTCGATGGTGCTACATCACAGGGCCCCAATTCTTTGTACCTTCAGAACAGCTCCCATGCAACCTGCTTATGGGGTACATCAGCAAGAACTTGAGAGTAATATTGCTTTAGAAATCTTAAATACATGAAGAAGAAGATATACTTCTATATACTTACATATGGAGGGCTGAGGTTGTTGGAATGTCCTTGTTATTGCTATAACTAGGGTTGTATTACCAGAGACACATTCACATGTCTGTGTAATGTTCATGTTCTGTCCTTAACCAGAGCACTGCGGTTACAAATGCTCAGTATCAGTGGTTTGTCCTCACGTGTATTGGGGCTGCAAAGTTTGTAAGTCTGACCTGAGACAGCAAGAGGAGGGTCACTTTGAACCTGGACCCAATGAAAGTGCATCTATCTGTGGTGGCCAGTGACTCTCATGTATAATCCAGTATGAGTTTGTGCTGCTTGGGATTACTCCCTTGAATAATATGTTGGTTATTTGAACCTTGGACTTTAGCTCAGGGGTAGGAATTGGAACAAAACTGAAAAAAAAAAAAAAGAAGTAGGAATCTAAAAAGATATAGACAACACATAGCTAATGGAGACTGCAGAAACATTTTGATGTTCGTATGCTAATTGCATCCCGCTTCCTTACAAACTGCAATCACTTCATTGTTGTTGTGCTGTGTATTTCTGAAAAGATTTTATTGAAGCTTCCTTAATGAGGCAGACACAGAGAATGAAAGAGGTATGTTATAGATGGAAATTTCTTCTGGATGCTCTGTGTTAGATCTTCTTTGATTTTGTCTTAGCAAACTTGTTCACTTTACAGGCAGAAACCAAAATTGGTTTAATTGAGAGACTAGCCAATTCCAAACAGGCATCCTAGAAACAAGCTCTGCTCCTTCTGTTGTGTGCCTGGACTGAGCAATTGGCCAGAGAGTTTCTGTGGGTACAATTATGTTCTTGAGCTGTTGCTCTCCCTCCTGGGATGTGGGGAGGGTGTTGCTCTCCCTGGAAAGAGCTGAAGGGAGATGTCCCAGCAAACCCAAGGCCTCTGAGAGGTGGCACATGTCCTGTAGTGAGCACTCCCCAGGCACTGCTGCTGGATAGTGCAGCTTTGCATCACTGCAGTGCAGAACCCAAGCCCAGGCTTATGGTTTATTGGTATAATCCTGAGGTGCTTTAGTTTTGTGAGGGTTGCTGGAGCCCAGAGAGCTGCTGCAAGAACTGGTGTGACTCTCTGTGCTGGAAGGAGTCCTTGGTGCCATTCATTACAATGTCTATAGGCTGTTTCTCAGTTCTTTGCCTATGCTGACAGTAACTCTGTGGGCAGCAGTGGAACTCAACAGCAACACAAAAAGCCTTTTATTTTCCTTTCTAAATGTGGTACTGAAATTAAAAAAAAAAAAAAAAAAAGAGAGGAGAAGCAAATGAGGTCGTTTCCAGGGAAGGATGCTCATCATTGAGGTGGTTTCTATTTTGTGTCTGTCTTGGTTTTATTTATTTCTTTTGTTTGCTGCTATTCAAAGGGGAGACAATTCAAATGAACTGTGGAATGCATCAGTGTAGCTTGGTAAAGATGGTTTAGCTGGAATATGAGTAGACCTAAATCTCAAGCAGGGGCATGATGAGCACCCCAATACCTCCAGAATTGCAACAGTTTGAACTGCCTCCCTGCTACAGCTCTCACCATTCCCTGTCGTTTGTATCATCACCTGATAAAAGTGAAAGGACAAGTCTGCATTTCTTGCCAATCCAGCAACAAAATGTCTAAGACATTTGGAATCTCGCAAGACTTCCAGACCAAAATGTTTTCATAGTAAGTAGCTATAGTTTCTGAAATTAGCCTGCCTTGAGGCTGAATTCATATCAGAACACCTTTTTTTCCTAATTTTAGCACATGCAACTTGAGAAATGATGCCACAGAGTCTGTGGGAGTCTTGAGATTTTAGGGCCAGAGTGAACTACAGGATTATCTCATCTGACAGGCAGCATAGTGCAGCATTCAGCAATTACTGCATCAGGATGGTGTCTTGTGCCCCATCCAGCAAATCCTTCACTGATGCAGACAGTGATTTAGAGACTCCATGTGAGGACAAGTCAGCCTTGTCCTAGCTGAGTTGTTTCCAGTAATTAATCACTCCCCACTCTATTCCGAAGCCTTTGGGATGCAGCTATCTGGGAGCTAATGTTTTCCTTGTTGTGTGTAATGGACAGGTAGCAAAGTGAAAAGAAGTGCAGAGGAAACATTATTTGAAGCAATCTCCATATGACAAGTTTAGTTGCACCTCCTGGTTCAGAATGATAGTCTGTGGTGAATCTCCTCTTTTGTCCTTCTTTTTTTTGAAGGAAATAAAAAAACCACCTTTGAAACATTCTGTTGTTCCCATATGAAAACAATGCATCTGAGTATGACAAATCACATCCCACTGAGCCAAGTCAAAGTCTTGGTATTCATTAGCTTTCTGCTTGTTTCACTCCTTCTGATGCACCTGGCTCCCACCTCCACTCCTGCTAACACACTCTGTTTTCCCTTGTCGAACCACTTTTTTGGGGGAGTCATCAAAGACAGGCATTGCCATGTTTAAAGAACATGAACTTTTAATTTGATGACATTATGATCGACTGAAGACAGGTTCCTTTTGTTCGTGTTTCTTTGCTTAGACACTTGCCAAGACATATTGAAATGTAAAAATAGCTGTCCTTGTTTAAGCAATTATATTTAATAAGCTTCAGAGAGAAGTGTGTTCTAGGTAATACAAGAGGGTGAGAATTGAAGGACTCCTGTCACTTTTGTCTTGGCTTTGTTACTGGTTTGCAATTTGGCTCTGACTCTATGGCAGGACAAGGAATTCTTCGCTGATGTGTAGGTGTGTGTGCCTATATACTCTGTGAGCCCTTCTAGTGCAGTGGAGAAGACCTTGGAGATCACTTGATCTCTTCTTAGTGACTCTCCCCACATCTGAGCATGTATCAAAGACTGCTGAACTGTTCATATTGAAATAGGTGATTTAAGTTACATGTAAGTTGCAGAGACAACAATTAATTTAACAGGCCTGGTACAGTTGTACTCAGATGAAGCCAGTGGCAGGTCTCTAGTGGAAGTGACTTTGGCTCTCTGGCTGTTGAAACAGGGTAACTGAAGTTCTTTTCATCTTGTTCTCATCTCTATTAAAACTGCGATGTCCTGAGGACAAGGGATTGTTGCTTGAAACCTGTATGAAGTGTAATGGGACTGGATCTGAGTTGCAGCCTCCAGTTGTTACTGTGATACACATAATGGGAGGGGATTTTGAGCCATCTGAGAGAGAACACTAGTGCACAGAGGTAAGGGAGAGTCAGATCTTGGCTGGGGCTTTAAGGGCCTCTTGGGTAAATAACATCCTATGAAATAAATAAAAGCACATGGCCTCATTCCTTATAGTCCAGAGACTTCTCAGCAGCGTTTCAGATCAAGTCTCCAGTTACTTCAAAAGCTTCTCCAGCACTTAACGTTCTACAAAATTGTACTCATGTTCCCTTAGATGATACGAAGAAAGTGACTGCTGTTTGCTACTCGTGCAACCAAAAAAAAAAAGCCATTTCCACAGTTTAACAGCTCAGCTGTAATAACAGCAGTGACAGTATCAACCACAGGCACACACAAACAGCACAGCCATTGCGACTGTGGAAGCTGATCAATTGAAATTGATTTTTCCCGAATGATGGCAAATAAACCCCCCACATTTTCTAGGCTCTCTGCACAAAGCTTATTGTCGTGTCATGTGAAATATTTATGCCGAATTCATTTGGAAGCTGTAACTTACATTATCCACAAATGAGTTCAACGAAACCTTTTTAAAAAGCATTTTACTTTTGAGCAGAGAAGTGCTTTACTGTCTTCAGTGTTCTGGGGTTTGAATGCACACCCTCTCCATTATAATTTTATCTGTCCAGGAACATTTGCATTTCAGGGAATGGTGTTTAAATTTTTTATTTCTTGTCTGTTTGGGGAGTCTCTGTCCCTTTGGTTTTTTTCTATGTGGTTTTTTTTTTTTCTGCCTGGTAAATATATTTTTCATTCTTTCTTTCAAGAAAGGAAATATAAATATTTCCTTTTAAGGTCTTGAATTGGGGAATCAACTTTGAATTTTCAGCTCCACTGCCATGGGTTCTCTAGCTTTCCTTGGGCAGATCTAGCTGCTTTTTGAAACTCAGATGGACTTTATTATCAGCAGATGTGAACATCTTTTAGAGTTGAATTAGATTATACTCACTGTACTGCCTGTAGGTGTTATCTTTATTTTGTAGTTAGAGGAACCAAGAAGCTTAAGGGCCCACCTACACAAGGCTATAAAATTAGCCATATAGCAAAGATGAGGATTCCTGGGTTAGCTTCATTCTTGCTGACACAGGTGATAAGGCTGTGCTGGGTGGTGTTTGGTGTAGATCTATTGAGTAAGAAGGTAGATTTTTCTACTGATTCTTAAATTATTGTATTTTGACTTTTCTGTTTTCACCACATGTTCTTCACTGCTGAATTGGATGAGCTATTGTGGGATGACAGACCAGTGGTGTCCAGATCTGCAAGGCCACTTTTCAGGGAGATTTCTTAAAGGAGTAAGACTTGCAGGGTTTTGCATTGTATTGTCCCATCAGTTCTTTTCTAGTACCTACTGAATCCCTCCTCCTTGCCCAAGTTTCATGAAAATCAGTAAATTAATGTTGGAGATGTATTGAAATTACTTTCTACATTGAGAAGAAAGAGTCAAATCGTTAAACTTCCCATTTTTAATGGCAACTGGCTGGTCAGGCTTTCTACAGCTCCAGCCTGACCAGGGCACTGGCTTTTGCTCGATTAGGTATCATTTGGAATAAGTTGTGATCTTGCAGTGGGAAGATTTGGGGAAACAGGAGACAGACCTGCAAGAAACTGGGTTGTGTCTTTCCTCTGCTTATGAGAACAGCTTGCATTGAGGGAAAGTCTCCTGCCAGCCCCAGATGTGCAGTTGAGTTAATTTACTTAGCACTAGCTCTCCTCTGTGATGCTTTATCCTCACACAGACCATTCTCAGGGACACAAGGTGATCACAGTAACTTCCATCCACGTCTCCTTCTTAGAGCTCTTGTTGCTTTCTGCCAAAGTCTCAGTTTTTTGTTGTTCCTAGCATGGGTCCTTTACTGCCTTGACTCACCCTTTAGGAAACCTTTTTTAAATTGCACAAAATAATGAGCTGATTCACTGGTGGAATTTAATTCCTTTCACTGAAAGGACTTGCCTCCATCAAAGAGGAAAATTAGGTTGTACCTAAAATGGCCTTTTGCTGCATCCCCAAAAACATCTTTGTGGCGAGAGGATGCTGGTGCAGTGATAAATATGCTACTTCCATTATTTTAATAATTAAAAACACACTTTAAAAAATCCTTCTGCACACACTATAGAAAGGTCTATTGCATTTATTCTAGCCTCTCCCAGATCCTTAAGGTTTTATGGGCACTTTAAAAGCAGAAATAAAGATCCTTTTTATATTCAAAAAACAGATGTCTTTCAAACTGCCATCCTATTCCACGCAACTGTAGCTATTTTCTCTTTAAGATGTTGCATCTGGACCACAGTCTTTGCCTTTCTTTTTCTAGAGATGTGCAGTTTCAGGGCAGAAGAAATCTCCTGCTCTTTCCCCAGTACATGCTAGACATGTAGTCAGCACAATGTTCAGAAACCCAGAGGTGTGTGATGCTTTGTTACATAGAAATAAATGCTATATAGAGGGTTCTGCCTGTGTTCTTGTGATGCCAGGGCAGGGAGCATCACAGATGGGGAGCAGCTGGCCCTGGGTGCTTGTTGTCACTGTCACATGCTATGGCCCAGCCTGAGTCTAAAGGTTGTAGCTCAGCCAGCCTGTCCCCTGGCCCCAAATGTTCAAGCTGAGTGGCTGCTCCATCTTTGAGTGTCTCTTGGTATTTATTGCCACCCCATACTTGCTGACCTACTCTGAAGTTCATAGAAGTATCCCTGGGATTTGCTGTTGTGAAGATGGACTCATAGCTTGAAGCAGAAGCCTTCAGAGATATCTGCCCCCATCTTCCTCATGTCCAGTGTAAAATGTACCCAGCTGACATGTTGTGGTCTAATTCAGAAGCAGGTTAAATTTTAATGTGCTTGGGAACTCACAATGTGGCTGTGGCAAGTATCCCTTTTACTTCAATTTCCATCTGTAAAACAAGGATAATATTGTTCTGTTCCCAAATGGCAGCTCCTAATGAAGCTCACAGGTCCAGCAAAATATCCAGATCTGTGTGGTTTTGTTTCTGAAATTATCCTGCCACTGCAGGGAGAGAAGGAAACTAAGAGTATTGAAGTAACAGACATTACACAGCTTTGCCTTTGCTGGATCGAACTGCAGAATATCAAAGGATAAGAAAATCCAATGAATTAAAAGGGAAGCTCTGTTCTGCAGAGTCATTATAGCAGAATAATGTAGATGCAGTTATTTATTTTTTGAGATTCACCCAAGAAATCTCCCAGAGAAACAGAACTGATGCATCTGAGCTGTTTGAGATATATATTTGTTCTCATTATTACTTCTTGGCAGAAAATGTCTTCCAAAGGAAATAAATATAGGGAGATATTAGATGGGAAGAACTGGTGATTTTTTTTTTAGGATCTGCTTTCCTCCCACCTTACTTTTTTTGTATGTGTGTGCTATCTTGTTTTGTGAGCTCTGTTTTATTTATAATGAAGTTTCTTTGAGTTTGATTGACAACTGAGGACAGTTTGCAACATATCAGCTGGGTATAAAGGCACTGTGATGAATGGTTTAGGAAAACACAGGGAGAGGAAAGCACTGATTTCACAAATGGGGTGGGTTTGTTGACAAAGAAGTCAGTTTCGTTTGTTTTCATTACATTCCCTCTACTATGAGTAGGTTTGGTGTGAGGGGTTTCCAATGGTGCAGCCAACCAGGATGCATCACCACTGTCAGTGTGACCCCAGCTCTGCTGGGCAGTGGTACAGCTCTGATCTGCAACCCTCTTCTCACCTTCAGCATCATCCCACCTTTCCAGTCCACTTTTCTTTCCATGCACATTGAACTGATTTTTTTTTTTAAGCACAGGGCATATTATGGGGCACCTCGTTAAACAGATTTTGCCATTTGACTTCTAAAATGTAATGGAAAAATTTACAGCCTAGTACAGTGGTAGTGGGAGCACAGACAGGATGGCAAACTGAATTGCTAGAGGAATTGGATATAAATCAAAGCAGGTAGTTAAAACGGAGAAGAAATAAAAAAAAGACTTCTTTACTAGAGACTATCAGTTAGTTTTCAGAACTGAACTGGGAATAAGGAACACAATGTGCTATACCATAGTCTCTTAAGGAAAGGATATGGATGAAATCCCTCCTGAGCAAAATAATGAGGTTAATAAAGATAGCTGTGCCTCCCCAATTAGGGAACATGGGAGGCCAGCATATTACTGTCTTGGCAGAAGACATGATGGTATCCAGCTGGGGCTGATGGTTTTAAAAGTTATAATAAGCAAGCAGATCAAAATGTGTCTGTGTGTAGTAAATAAACTACGTGCCAATGCACGGATGGAGAATTGCAGATGAACTGTTCTGTGCAGAATTGCGTGCTAAAGGAATCCTTTGGCTAAAAAAGGTCAAAACTCTGCAATCTACAGCTGTAGGTTTTATGCTTCTCTAGAAACTTTGGATGATCCTCTCCACTTACCTCTGGGTGGTCAGGGATATTTACCAAGGCAGTTTGATAAGTGGTGTAATTTGGTAAAATGTTATTTTGTTCTTTTAAAAAAACAACAACAAAGTCGACAAGCCATGAGATCTGGGCTCCAGCTGCAGTGTGAGGCAGCAGGGAGGGTGAGCAGCTTTGAGCAGGGTCTGTACAGACCTTTCATCTGCAGTGCCATCGAGCCTGGGCAAAGAATCCTTCCTTCCCATGTCTGCCACGTCATGCAGTTGCACAGTACCTCCAGCTTCATCTCCTGCTCACAACTGTGTCAGGTCCTGAACCTCAGGAAGAGCTCAAAAGGGGAACTTTAGGCAAAGAAAGGTGACACAGAGGATTTGGCTGATGAAATTTGTGTGAGCATGGACTTTAACAAGACTTTGAGGTTAGTTTCTAACACTGCTACCAGCTTCAGAGGGGCAAGAATAGATTTTCTGCTCTGCTGGGACTTTGTTTCAACTTCAGCCTTTGGAGCAGAGCCTTGCTCTCTAGTTGTGGATGCAAAGGTGTTCACATACCATACTTAAGATGTCTAAAGTAAAAGAGCATTTATACTTGAGGGAAGAATGAACTGTGCAAATGTCTCGAGTGACTAAAGAGAAGGGACAGCAAATGAAGGGAAAGTGGTGGAGATGTAGGAAGGAAGGAGAAGTCATCTTTGCCATTCTTCATGACAAGGGAAATAGTGTATTCTTTCCTTCCTCAAATTGAATGTATTTTTTGGTTTAATACTTGCTGATATATTCTAAGTTAACATTGCTCTTCAAAAAGTATGTGCCACTGCTGCCTCCAGTAAGCCCTGGAGTAGGAGGAGGGTTTATTTTTATAACTTCCAGCATGATGTGATAGTGAGGGACCTTTGTATTTATTTCACCTGAAGAGGAATTGCAGGATGATAAGGCACGACTTAGTCAATAGCTGAGCTGACCTTGCTTTCCCTGAAGTCCAAAATGGAAGTTCTGTTCTTATGACTGTACTGTCTACAGGAGAGAAAGGGTCTTGCTGTGCTAATTACCTCTAATTTCCATTAAGAAATTACTTCACTAATAAAAGTTGTTTTGACTATTTCTGAGAAACACAAAAAGGTTTCAGTGGAAGCAGCTTATTATTCCTCTCACTCTGCTGGGAGAGGACCCTTTGACAGGGTTGCTGCTCAGGGAATCTCCTTCTGGGGCTGCTGTTCAAAGTGGGTGACCCCAGCACAGCCCCATCCTCTGCAGCCTTGACAGCCCCCACAGCCTGAACCAACACGTGCCATCCTAACGCTGGAGAGCATCATGGTCCCTACCAAGCTTTAGGAGCATGCCGGCCTCCATTCATGATGCACTTTAATGGTGATGGACCTATTAAAAACACCACTTTAGCTTCCTCAAAACAGGACTGATGTGTGTATATCCTTAGAATGTAAGCAGCTTTGTACCTCAGCTCGCTGCCACAATCTCTATGCTAGATGTGTTCATGAAAACAGCAATATAGCCAAAAGCTACAATCATTTTCTGCAGATATTTCTTCCTCTTTCTTGCACTTCTGATATATCAGATTACCTTATCGGAGCCACTGGTTGAATTATAATTTATTACAGCCTATCAATCAGATTCCATCATGTGCAGTCCCTATTACTGATAATGCACCTTTCCTTCAGCAAATGCTGTAAGAGAAAAGAGGAGAAAAAATAGACAGGAGGGAGAATTGCTTCTGGTGAGGGGAGGGTGTAATCAAAAGGTTTGTCCAAAACTTGACAGAAACAACAGAATATGTTCTAGTCTGCAGGAACTGTTTAGATATTTGAGAAGGGAGGGGAAAAAAACCACACACAAAAAATTCTGCTCTTCAAGAGACAAATGCTAAAATGATTTCATCCCCTTGGGTTGCTATAATAAATACTGTCGCCTCTACAATTCAGCAGCTGTTGGAAATAAATGTAAAAATAGGATGTTTTGTATCATTATCATACAATTGGAGAGCAACGTGTCACGCTCTCTGTCCATCCTACAGAGTTCAGGAGGTATCACAGCATTCCCCATCAAAGAGAACAGGTTTAAATTGTCCAGGGGTGTGTTACAAGTCGAGTGTCGCAATCGGTGGGTTTCGAATAGTGGCTGTTCAAGCTGGGTGATAAAGTGGCTGGTTAAGGGAAAGCAAATACACTGTGGTGTTAGTGACACTGTAAACTGAGTGTGGTTCATATACAGTTGGCATCTACAGGCTGAGTTGAGTTCCTGGAACAGGTTGTGTGTTTCCTGAGTGCAAGGGAAGCAGAAGGCTTGTGTCTGAGAAGGGGAAAAGCCTGGATGTGCTGATCTAATGGGAACCAAGGTGCAGGAAATCACACAGGTGAGGACAGCAGCTTCTCCTTGTTTGTTTTTGCTGTCATTTATTTGTCCTACAAGCTCAGAAAGTAAAAGATACCTTGATTGCATAAGCCTTTTTGTTCCTTTATTAGTGTAATTGCAGTAATAGAAACAAGAAGGGTAGTCAGGTCAAGCATTAAAAAGGCTGAAATGGTGAAAAGAGACACCTCGAGCGACAGCAGCTTCGGAAACAATTCTTCAGAAGTGGGTCAAAAGGGAAAACCATTGTGCCACGCTCTCTGCTTTCACTGTTAATGGCAAGCTGTGGGATGGAAAATTAACCCATCATAATGCAACACTGTTACATGACTCTTCTCACCTAAAAAAAAAAAGGCTGCATTAATCCCTTCCAAGGGTGCAGAACATAAAGCAAAGGAATTAACTGAAACTTGCCCAGAGCCACTTAGTGATGTGGTGGAGTTCAGAAGCCTACCCCCACTCCTGAGCTGTTTGTCCATCCATTGGCATGCCCTATCCCCTAGCAGAATTCTGGGGGAAAAGTTTAAGGTACTAGTAATTTTTGAACTAAAGTTTTTGTTTTAATTTCTGTTGCAAACCCCTAATGAAAATAACTGATTATTTTTTTCTTAGGAGGAAATAAAAATAGAGAACTTATAAAGAGCAAAAAGAGTTCTTGGTGATAAACCCATTTTAAGGTGTGAACATGACAGACCAAAAAACCGCAAGAATTTATATCCAACTTTGAGCAATTTGCTTGGGATTTGTGCCCTTTATGGTGCATGGATGATCGTGTAATTGTGTTACTTGAATTTCACTGCAGGCTTTTGTAACTTACTAGAGAAAGTCTCTGGTCTCCACCTCAGTTGTGTCCATGTTCTTAAATGAGCTGATGTCACAACCCCAAGGACCCTCAGAGCTTTCACCCAGGAGGGCAGGACACAGATTGGAGTAATGCTTATGTTGTCTGGTCCGTACTGTTGAGAGCTTAGAAAATTAGTTTTCCCAGCCTGGTCTGCACCTTTAAAACCAGCACGTAACCTTAATCTGCTCTAGGTCGTTGGTTTAAGATATTTACAGTGTATAACTTTCCTGAGCTCTCTTTTTCTTGATCTGTCTAGTGTCTGATTTCTTTAATGAAAGAGGATTCAATGTTCCGTTTGTAATGAATATGCTTAAAATAATCTCCTGGAGAAGAGAGACAACTGTTCATTTCCTGAAGTCACACCACTTGCATCCTACACCAGCTCATCACAGGGGGCAGAGGCAGGGGCCAGGAAAGTTTTATGTCAAAATTTAAAATGGAGCAAACACCTTGATTCTGGGCAATCTCTTCTCTTGACATTCTTATTTTCAGGAAAGCACAAGAGGGGATTGAATATTTTTCCATCAGCTTTACAGTAAAAATGAGAATTTTGCTGCTGGAATATTCTTGTTGATGTTGCAGGGAATAGCAGCGTCTGATCTCAGGATGTTTGGCAAGTGTCTTTATTACTTTTGAAAAATCTGGGTAGGATGTGATCTTTGTTAGGCTGGTATGAATCCAGGGGACGCAGATTGAGGTTTTTGTCTTTGCAATGAGATGCTTCCTTGCTGTGCAAGAAATGCAAATGCAATCATCCAGCTTTACCCCTCCCCTCCAAAACAAACAGTAATCAAAGTGGCTCTTGGAGGCTGACATACAACAAAACCCAAGAAAATAAATGAACCTGACCAAGGCAGTAACTAATCCAAATCACATGCAAAATAAAACCAAGCCCTCAAACC
This sequence comes from Antrostomus carolinensis, assembly GCF_000700745.2. Lineage (NCBI taxonomy): Eukaryota > Metazoa > Chordata > Aves > Caprimulgiformes > Caprimulgidae > Antrostomus > Antrostomus carolinensis. The sequence goes on along the minus strand of NW_010289074.1, from coordinate 58,377 downwards.
TCACCCCTCAAAAAAAAAAACCAACCCCAAACCAACCAAACCTGCATCTGCACCACCACTGCCAATAAAAAGTTACATAATGAGATAATTTCAGTTTGATTTAGGCTTTATGATTTTTTTTTTGCATCTTGGTATGAATCTCATCAATGTTGTTTTTAAAAATGGTCTCTCTTTGTGTTCATTTTGACTTGATATAGAGGACCTTCAAAGCAGCTGTAAGGAAAAAGCAGTCATTATTTTTGATAAATTATGTACCGTGGTCAGGGTAAGGAGTAGCTCAATCTGTCCTTCCTCTCTTAGGACTTTAACACAAAAGGCAAACAAGATTTCAAGCTTTTGAACATCAAATCAGTGACAGAGACAGTACACATACATTTTTAAGTGACATTAAGGTCACTGAACATTCATTCTTAGAGAAGGGGTCATTCTGACATGGCAATTACTGATTTTTTTTTTTATGTATTTATTTTTTTCCTAACCCAGAGGCTCTGTTCTTGTGTGTGTGCTTGTACATATCTTACTCTAGTTTTCCCTTTTCCTTCTGCTTCAAACTATTGCTATTTTTAGGCAATTAAGTCATATAATCATAGAATAACCAAAGGTGAAGAGAAGGTTTCACAGTGCAGCCCTGTAAATCAGAGCCCATAGTGTCCAGGGGTGCCCCTTCCTGAACTGCAGCCTTACCTGCAACACTCAGAATGTGGCTCAAGGGCTCATCAGTAAATGTGTCTGCACATTTGTGTTAGACATGGGGTAATCCCACAAAAAGACTTGTGATTAGCAGTGGTTGGAGTCTTGGGGCTTAGACTTTAACTGCTGTAAAACACTAAATTGTCACTGAAATCAGCTGGAGCAGAAGGGTTTGGAATAACAGCTCCAAGCAGGACGGGAAAGGCTAGAAAGATTCTCTGGGGGATGGAGAAAGC
>NW_010289074.1:0-57430 GCF_000700745.2 Antrostomus carolinensis | reverse complement strand
TGCCAAGCATAATTAAGACTGTAGATGAGCTTTAGGCTGAGAACAAGACTCTATGCCTGATGTTACTGAGCTATCGGGGGCACACCACTAACCAGCACCAGTTAGCTGAATCCCAGCTGTGCATACAGGTGTTGGGCAGAGTCAACTGCTGCAAAGAAGTGGGTCTGGGCAGACCCACGTGCCAGCCCTGCTGTCCCCAGCTCCCTGCTGGCACAAAGTTCCAGCCATGTGCTGCTTTTAGATAGGCTTCTCCTTTCAAAGTGCCAGTGTAGCACTTTATCTTCTCCTGCTGAGACACCCAGTGTCTCTATTAGCTCGATAATTACTCACCAAAGTTCCTGTTTTCATAGCAGTGATAACAGTTGTTAATCACATGCTGTGCTAGGATTATACCTCCTATGCCAATCCCATGCATTATTCTGAAAACTTGACACACACCAACCCGGGAAGTATATTAATGCAACTGCAGCAAGTCATTAAGCTTTACTTATTGTGGGCGTTAAGTGTGTGAAGATCGAAGTCGCGTTCAAAGATGTCTAATGGGGAATCACGACAGTCTTATGGACAGCAAGTTCATTCTCCTGTTTTTCATCTGGGGACAGGATCACAGCTGGCAGAGAAATGGGATAAAAGTGGCTGTAAAGAAGAGAGAGAAGCAAGCAGCAGAGGAGCAAAAAGACAATACTGTGTTGTCGATAAATTCCTGAAACTGCAGGGTCTGCTAGTGTTGGGTCATGAGGAAAAGTATTAACACTACATAGACTGGATGGGGTTTTCTGAACCAGAGGACTAAACTTGATAGAATTAGTGAAACAGCAAGTGAATTGATGCTGTAGAAACCAGTCCTTATTAGAACATCCTCTAAAAATAGCTCTGGTTTAAGTCAGTTTGTGTCAAGCAAAGTAACAATAGAGTAACTCTCTGCAGTCTGTCTGTCTATCACCAAGTGAGAGAATAAAAGACGACTGCACAGACAAACACCTAGCATGTATTTTTATAGAAAACAAAATTTCATAGTGAGTTGTCTTGTGTACATATGTGAAACATCTCTTTCAGTTCCACCAGCATAAGCCAGAGGACTGATTTCTGCCGAACTTGCATCTGCTTAAGCATAAAACCAACTGAAAACACCAAACTGCCAGCGGAGTGATGGCACTGGATGAGGCTCTCATACTGCCCCTGAATATACACACACCATGTGATGGTTGGTCATGAAACATTGAGTTTGAGGTGTTGCATCATTGCTCAGTAGTGTTTATTGCAAAGTACAATGTAGTGGAAGCAGCGCTGAGGGCTCTGGAAGGTTCAAATGATAAATGGGAAGAGAAACTTGCAAAAGAGTCTTGCAAAAAAAAAAAATGTCAACAAAATGTGAGGTAGAGGGAAAAGATGCTTCAATTCTCATCTACTTAATAGTGATGGTAGTCTTTGTTACCAGTCCTTTTAGTGCCTAATCCTTCACAGCTTTGCTTGGCAAGCAGGGAAATACTGAGCAGGAAAATGCTAACCCAAATGTAGTGTAGGAGGTAAAAAGTCTCCTACTGGGAGTATAAAGATAATATCAGAGGTAGGGTGTGTTCAGTAGACCTGCACTGGTCATGGACCTATTCCTTACATATCTGTATCTCATCTAAATATTGATTTCTCCAGTTAATTCTGGCTTTCACTAATTTAAAGTACTCTGAAGGGTTTCTCATGCTGCCTGGTCTTCTGTTCAGGTAGCTGCGATGTGGTGTGGTGGTGATAAAATTTCTTGCTAAGCATCTAGATTATGTGGATGTTTTGGAGATGCAAAAGAATAAGTGATTCAGGTGGGTGTTCAAGCAATTAGGGAAAGTTTCTGCTGAGGATAATGGGGATTGTCTTCCTTCTTTTTGAACTCTTGAAAAAATATGCTGAGTAGATCCAGCTCTGAAAAGACAACACGGACTGTTAGTTGAGTGGTTAAATACAATTCCACAGTAAAGGGTGTTCCCATTCAGTTTCCTGCGTTCATTGGCCTTTTAATATCAACAGCACAACAAACTCCAGTCCCACAGAGTGTCTTCCCCTGAAAATCAGGAGGGGAAGAAGCCTGGGGAAGCAGACTTTTGTCCAGGGCAAAGCAGAGCAAGGCTTCATTCTCATTAGGGGGTCCGTAAACTGCCCCAGGGAGCAGTACGATGTGTGAATGGGACACTGTGAGGTGATGGACTGTGCTGAAGGCTTCTGGCTGAACTTTCTTTTCTAAGTGTTTATCCAAAGCAAAATTCAGGGGGTGAATTAGGGGAAGAGAGAAAACACAGATCAACAACAAAATGACTGCTGCAGGGAAGGAAAAAGCTGCTTTTATTGAATGATGCTGGCACAAACAAAAACAATTTTCTTCCCCTTTTGACTTTAATTTTTCTCTGTTTGCATTTTGCATAATAAGGCTGGAGATCCATTGCTGTTTTGGGCCAAACTATGGGGTAGTTTCTCCTTTTCCTTCTCCTGCTCTTGTCTATCAAGAGGGCTATTCAAGCCAATTCAGATGGGCTTGGTTATGACATGGTGGACCCAGCCAGCACATCTTGGCCACAGGAACTGATAGGCTTTGAATGATGTTTGGCAGTGCCTGATATAGATAGTGTCTAGGGTTGGTTCTTTGGCTCTGCAACATATGGATTTGTTCACTATCCCTGGGTTAGAAAAATCTCTTAAGACTACTCTCCAAACAGAAGGGGTCATTATATGAAGCCTCTCTTTGCGCTGTGCCTGTGTCTGCCTTCCTTGGAGGAATGGAGATGCATCCTGCTTTATTTTTCTTCATTGGCACAGATGGGACAAGGGAAGGACTGCTGGGAGCACTCTGTCTCCAAGTGCAATATTGTTGAGGCTCCTCCTGTTTTCCCTTTTATTTCTGTGTGTCACAAAGTCTTTTGCTGACCAGCAGTGATCACGTGTGTGACTCTTGCCTCTCTTGAGCTGTGCTGCTCAGAGAAGCATGAGGATCTTTACCTGTCTTTAATGTCTTTTGTCTCACCAGGAAGCCTTTTATAGCCAGATCTGAGGTTCTAAATTGAGGAGTAGCTTGATCCTTGGTGAAAAGGGCTATCAAATTGTTTCAGGAAGCCAGAACTGGAGATGAGAGGTTTCCTTTCCTACAGAGAAGTAATCTCAACTGTAGATGCCTGTTCCCAGGCAAGGGTTGGGAGAGGTCTGCTGAGAAACCAGAACCTGAAGGGCTTGATTTTTTCCTGTTATGCTCTGCAGCAACAGCAATCTGGGGGGGGGAAAGGAGTAACCAGGTCAGGTGAAAACAGGCAGTGAGTCCACAGCTGTGCCCAGCCAGCTGAAAATCCTCTGGTTCTGAAAATGAAACACAAGAAAGTTGACTTGTAGGTCTGTAAGTGCAGTGTCCTGTGTGTCATTCTCTGCAGCCTTGCTGAAGGAGTCAGACCCTTGTCCACCCAGAGAAGCCCTATCTTACAGCTTCCAAGTAACGAAATGAAGTATGTACAGTGACATATCCAAAAGCACAGGAGACAGAGGATCAGAGGGTGATATGATTCAGTCCTGCTCTGTGTTGTAATGTCACGCGCTGCACAAGGTGCCTCTCTCTATCCTGTAACCTCATTGCCCAGCATCACAAAGCGATGGTTGTTTGCCAAATATAGGAGTTGGGGATAAACAAATTTGTTATGTAACTTTTCAGTTGCCAGGAAATATGATGATTTTTGACTCTGGCTGTCTGACTCGAGTAATGGATTCAGGATAGAGAAGGCACCTACAGAAATTAGTGGCTTTCATTTATTTCACGACACAGTTGACATTGTAAATAAACTTAAAAGGCCAAAATCTGCAGTTAGGGGTAAATAACTGTGACTCTGATCTGGCCTGTAACATTGTTCATGTTTATTTACCATTATAACTTAAATTTTTACAGCAAACTCCTTAATAATTGCTATGTTTAATGCCCTGAGCTATCTGACCAGGACAGGCAGAAGCCACCATGCATTATTCACAAATGTCCTTTAGGACCTATCTGAGGAACCCACCACCCTGCCACATTCATTAGCAACAGATAATGGTTCTGAGCAGCATTAGTAGTGGCCTTTCTCCTGCATCCAGTGGCTGAATTTCTAGTTACAGACACCATGGACGTAGAACTGCTGTTCAGCCCAGTTTACTAGAGAGCTTTGGCCAGGTTTTGAGATGTCCAGGTCTCTGTGTGTGACTGCCCTGTGGCAAGTGGATGTCACTAAGTGGGAATGGAGAACTTAGACAATCTTTTCCTGACTCACTGTGCTGCACTTGCCAGACAGTCCCAGTGCTTCAGTGACTGGTGGTCATTAAAGACTATTCTTAATTTACTTTGCAATCAAAAGGATTGTAGGAAGTTATTTGAGTTTATGAAGCGCAGGGAGAGCAAGAAGATGCTATCTAGATGCAAAATGATTTTATTTTTAAAAAACTCTTTTTGTTTAAATTATCCCTTGTCTCAGGGGTAGTTTACAGTGCGTAATAGTCCATAGAACAGTTGCGCAGACTTGATGCATCATGAGATTTTTATGAACTGTTTGAAGAATTACAAATGAAAAGGTTTACTTGCTTTAAAGCACTTTGTACTGAACAGGCATACAGCTACATCTGATACCAGATGATTTTGTTATGAATAATAGAAAACAATAAGTGAATAGTGTGATGTGACTTCTCCATGATGTTTTGAAGTTCCCCTATCCCAAAGCACTTATCAAAGCTATTATGAAGTATTTTGAATTAATGACTGAACTTATGGGTAATGCAGTGATTGTGTTAAGTGCGCATTCAGCTGTTGTGGGATTGATCCTGAGCTGATTTTTGTGTTGCTCTGTTGAAGTAAAGAGAGGGATCAGCTGAAATGCAGGTGCATTGGGAAGTACTCCAGTGCTGGCATAAAATACACTCGTGAAACTCTGAGAAGGCACTTGTGGAGTGCAGCAGCGTATGGTGTTGTATGCCTGGGACAAAGCAAATCAGTCAAGCAGCAGAAGGGAAGTTGCCACGCTGCCTGACCAAGTCAAATGATGTTTTTCTGGGCTTATTCTGCAAGGTGCTGAATACCTTGGAGTTCTGCCTGCCATCCACAGGAGCCAAGGGCAGATAATGTCCCCACAGGGTCAGACGCTTCTTTATTGTGAGCTGTTCAAATAGTATTTGAAAGAATCTTCAGAAACCACTGCCTTAAAATAAAACTCTGGTTATTAATTGTAATTTATGTTGGGAAAGTTGAACAGATTTTTTGTGCTTTTCCAGAGTGTAATCAGTCATGTTTTGATATATACAAACAAAATAGCTTGGGGAAAATCAGAGGGGAAAAACAATGACTAATGATCCTGTGTTCTGGCTGTGGATGCTGGTGTTCCAATTCATCCCCTGCCACTCCAAGGTTACTTTCTCTTTCCTTTAAAGACCACTAGATCAGGAAGCTTCTTTTCTGCAGGGTAAGAAAATATTACAACTTAGCAATGGTGTGTTTCTCCTGTGATCTCCGTATGTCTAGTGTGAACTTGGGCAAAATGCAGTCTTAACTAAACTCTATGTGGAGTTCTGCAAAACTCAGATCTCTAGTACTGAGCTTGGCCAACTTCTGAAGAATTTTAAGATTCGAGTCAGTCTTTAGTTTAAGGCACACTAGCTCATGCCAGATGAGGTCTTGGGCCTTTGTTACCTGCAGTGTTACCAACTCTTCCTTAGACTTACCATAGCAGAGCCAGCCATCAGCCTTTTATCCGACTCATTAATGGATATAGAAACACAGAAAACATCAACCGTGCTCAGAATACCTCTTGAAACCAAGAGAGACAGGATAGAAATCAGTGGAACTGTATTGCTCTTGTTGTAAACTTCATGTTGCTAAGATCAGCATTAAGAGTCCTGCAAAGAGCTGAGTGTAAGGTCAAGGAACCTGGAGCTCATTTTGTTGTGGGCTCACAGGGTAACCCATGCAGCAGCTCTCCACTGCCAGGGGATGTTTTGCTTTGTTCAACTGTGGGCTTCAGGCCAGACCCTGAATTTCACCTCCTCCACTCGCTGTGCTAGTGCAAACCTCCAACCTAGAAGCTGTAGAAAGCTCTATGCCAATGCAGTGCACGTTTTAACACCGCCCTAGTTTGTCTCAGCAGCTTTCTGTCCTGATCTCGTCTGAATCTGATTTTACACATGTGGCTGTGCACAATGAGTAGCAACTCGTGCCTCTGGCTGTGAAGGTCTGTCTGCTGTTCTTGGGGTGTTGGATGACAATGACAGCTATCATGTGCTAGCTGCTTACACCACTACACCTATGCGGTTACACAAAGCCTGAGATCTTGACAAGCTCTTAGAACATCCATTCTGTGTTCTGTAGGCAAATGTTTGTATGATGTGTACTTACGTGTTTGCACATGTGCATCCTTTCAATAGGTGATCTGCAAATAAAGACACCAGGCAACACAGACAACTCTGAGCATGGTCTGCTGAGGAGCCCCAAACAGCTTGTATTTGGGAGTGAAAATCCTTCAACTGTTCTCGTATCAACCCTGTAACGTATCCCGAGATGCTGTGCTTCTAGAAATAAGGTTTGCAACTGAAATGTCTGAGCACAGGGCTAATGTGATTGCTGAGATAAAATGACACATTCATAAAATCACTGTGTGCTGAATAACTGCTGAGTGGCCCGGGCCAGATGCTGATGTCAGCTCCTCCAGCATATTTCCACCCCTTCCGATGGATTATTCTGGCTTTGCATTGGAGACTGGCTTCTGGCCAAAGAGTTTTGCCTTTGGTCAGACAAAACAAGTAGGTTCTCTAGGACAGACAAGACTTTGCAGAATAGCTGAGGACTGTTGCAGCCTGCTGTGTTCTCCACTGGGTGGGAAGATCTGCTGTGGCTGCTGTGATCTAATCAGAAGGTAAATCTATGGGGTGAATGAGAGCACTGTCCCACGGAGGAAGTGACACTTTCTTTTTGGTTTAATGGAGACACCTGTTACTTCCTTGAGGCTTTTTTCTCCAGCACTATGTTGCATTAGTGTGACCTCCTAAAATGACAAGTATTTGTATTTGCATAAAGGTCTGTGTGCAACCATATGAATAAGCAATATTTTTATAGCCTATGCATCCTGGGGAGCTGAGCTTGCTCTGACCTTAGCTGGGATCTCGGGACAGAATGTGACTTTCTTACAAGATTTTGAGGTGTGCAGTTCGTGATTAGCTCTGATGTTCCGGCCTATCAAGCTTTGTCTCTTTGGGAAGAGGGAAATGCTAGATCTTAGAAGGCATAAAGTCCCTGTGGATATCTTTTTTTGCTGTGTGGGTGTGACAGGTGACGAAGTGAGGTGCAACATTTTAAGTCTAAACAAGCACCTGGTTGTTCCTTGTTGTCAAGAGCTGGGTCACTCTGGCTGCACATCTAATGCCTCTCTGGCTTCTCAGCATTAATGAGGTGCAGAAGGGTTCCTCATCAGTGATGCAGTTCCTGTTATCATGCTGGAGAGGCAGGGATGCTACACAATACAGGAAAAAAAGACTGGGGACACTTGAAAGAAAAAATGCAATTTGGGGGAGCTGTGTGCAGCCTGATAATAAAGCTGCGATTGTCTCTTTTCCCTTTTAGAACCACCTTGCAGTTGGGCTTAAAGTTTAAATAATAATATTAAAGAAAAAAAAACCCAAATCAAATACCATACAAAGCAAAGTGCTTCAGTGCTTCCAATTTAACGGCTCATGTGAGAACCTGAAAAGAATTGTACTCGATAATGACTCATTTCATCTCAGTGACTGTTGATGAAGAGCTGCTGTTTGTCATTTCTGCTCTTGAGGGAACGTTCAAAGCCAGAGCAGTCACCAGCTCCTGGGAAGGAAGGGCTGGATTCCTCTGAGGTCAGCACAAGAGCTACCTGTTGACTTCCTGGGATTTCAGATCAGACCTGGGGCATCTGATATTCTGAAGTGTGCTGCTGTGACGTGTGTCCTGAAGGGTGAAGGGACCTGTGGCCAGCCAGCCCTATTCTGTCTCCAGGAACTGTCTGACCAGACCTGTCATCAGGTGCTCCAGCACTGACTCGTAGAGCTCTTGTCTCCCAGGCTTCTTTCACAGATTACACTGGACCTGCAGGATGTCACCTCTCAAGGTGACAAATTCAGAAACGGCAGTGACAGGAGCAGATCTTTTCACCTCTAACTGCTTCCTGTCACTTTTCCTGTCCTGCTGTCATTCTGGTTTGTTGGGAGAAGGCTGTGCCATGCAGCAGTCCTGAAATGGAGGAGAATGGAGAAGGTAAAAATAGGAAGGAGCTGGGGAAAAATTCCCAGATTGCTTTGTTCAGTGTAGATTCTTGTGTTGGCAGAATAAAACCACGCTTCAAGAGAGACCCTGTCAGTAAACTTGGTGTGCAGGTCAGACTTTGAGAATATCTACTTGCAGGGAGGTTTAAGAAGTATTTTTCTGCCCACAGCATGAACAAACATCATGTAATCGAATCACAAGGCTGGGCAGGAAGGTGTTTGTACTTTCCAGCTAAATTAATGCAGAAGAGACCAAATAAATGATGCCCTGTGATATTTGTGCAGCAAAAGATGGTATTTGTCCATCCAAAGCCAGTTGTTATGTACTCAGAGGACAGAAAATGTGTATAAACTTGCTCTTTAAAGGTAAGTTTTTAATTTTGCAGGTTCTTTGAAAATCTGGCCTGTACTTTCTGCCCAGAGTGGCTTCTAAATCTCCTCTGAGCAACCGCACATTACAATTCATCCCTTCTGAGCTCTGCTTTGGAGAACTGAACAAGTTGAATCTCTACCTTTTAATGCATATTACTTACTGGGTAAGGTTTTCACAGCCAAGCTTCTTGAAAATAGTAAATCTGAAAGGAAAATCCATTTTTATATCATTAAAAGCATTAAAAATGACCTTTACCTGCTGCAAACATAATCCGTTAATAATGTGCCTTGTACTGGACAGATAATGGGGATCTTCCACCCAGGGATTAAGGGATTCTGCAAACTCAGAGCTGCTGATTTACTGAGAAAATATGTACTTTTTAAAAATCACAGGTGGAACTATATAGGTACCAACACCTATAGCAGGACACCCTTCCATCTGTGCCTTTCCCAGATTTAAAAACTAGGTCAAGTGTCTGTTAGAGAAAGTTTGCTGAGGGCTTGGCATCTCTGAGCAAGGGATGATGATACATCAACACCTTTTTTGCTATTATAAGTATTTGCATCAGAATAGTATCTGGGGCCCTGAAACATGAATTAAGCTCTTTGTGTTCTTGGGGTATATTTAGGATGATTTAAATTCAGGTTGCTAGTTTGGTTTCTTCTGCTCTGTGTTATGAAGAAATAAAATCCAACAAGAAATAGAGCATGTAAGTATTTCTAGCTATAACTCGTAGTGTTTGCAGTGTGCAAAGTATGGGCAACCTTTATGTTCTTGTGTGATCCCCTTTAGAAATTTGCTGCTGTTTATCATCACATGGGACCAAGTGGTCACCTTGTAGCTCTTGTCCAAACTAGGACCAAAGCAGCTATGGTTTTGTGGCCTGGATCTCTCTGGTGCCAGTCAGAGCAGTTTCCCTGCAGTTGTGCATTGAGCTGCGTCAGCTGGGACCGTCACCCAGAGCTCCCTGGGGGCACTGGGGTGGCTGTGCTCTGAGAATTGTAATTAGAATTTCAGAGTTAAAACACATGCCTTGTATTATGTATGCTTCTGGTGTGATCCTGGAAGTACTGTCATAGCACAGACAGGGTGGATTTCCCAGCTCGAAGTGAATGGGGAGAAGATGGGGGATGTTAGCGTTGTCACCCTCATCAATCTCAGCTTGCTCAAATCACTATTGCAAACAGAAGTTAAATGTTGAGAATGTACCAAGCAGTGCAGACAAAACCTTGCACAACACTCTTCTTACAGCTGAGGAGGCTTCATGGCGGCTAGGATGTGTCAGGTTGATTTATCACACAGCTTCTGGAGAAAATAAACAATTCTGGTGGCAGAACAGAGCTTTCCTCATTGAAGAGCCATCAGATTTGCCAGGACAGTAATGGGCCTGGGAGATAGCCCTGGGGGCTGGGTAGAGCCAGGTCTAAGAGCTGCCAGGTGAAATAGCAGCAAACACTGCCTCTATGGAGAGCTTGTTGCTGCAGCAAACTCAGGAGAAAACAGATATGCTTATTTTCTTCTGTTATGGCTGCCTTCCCTCTCCTGGAAATCAAAAGAAAATCAAGACCAGCTACTCTGTAAATACGAGGCTCATTTGGAGGGCTTGCCTAGCACATGAGGGTTGACCAAGCCTTGGGACTGACCCCTCAGTGCAGTTTTCTGCTTGGACAGACCTTTCACAGGTGCTGGCTGGACCAGACCCATCTTACATGAGCCATCCTGTGCCAGTGACTTCATGTGACTTTGCTTGGAACAACCCAAGTACATAAGTGAATCCAAATGACATCTGCCCACCATGTATCTGCCCCACACAAACCCCATTTTGAATCCCTTGGAAATCTTCTGCCTTTCTGTTAAGCAGGTGGCAGCGTGGTTTGTTCCATCTCTGATACAACTTAAGTCAAGCCTTGAGCTCTGAGCTATCGATCCATCAACCTGTGACCTTCTGTGCTCCCCCAGCTCTGCAGAACCTGGGGTCTCCCAGCACAACTGCTTCTCTAATAGTGGTAACAGTGAAAGTGCATCCAGCTTCTCTGTTGAGCCTCACTAGAGAATCATCCTGATAATATTCATTAGACCTTTGGGATTAATCTCCTCCCATTTATTTCCTATTTCTTAACAAGACTTGTTCCGAAGACAAGCTTTGTCATAATCCCTCCTCAAGGTGAAAGGAACTGCAACAGCAGCTCTATAAAAGGTGGAGGTGGTAGCAAAGTCTGCAGCCATCTTCTTCACAGAGGGAGCTTTGTGTAATCAATTAACGCAGGGTTAACTCTCAAGCAAGGCTGTATAATTGTCTGCCTCTCTTGATATTCACCTGGATTAATTATGTCTGAGTGTGACTGAATGGATTCCTCCTAATGCCAGGCAAAGAGAATCCTTTTCACCTGGGGAAAGTCACCAAACTGAGACGAAGATGACCTTCACCCAGGGTGTGACAGTGGAGCGTGGGACAATTGGCTTCCAGAATTAGTGAATATGGAACAGTCTTTCTGGAAACTGGAGGAGAGAGTCCTGGACGAGGATGCCAAATGCTTTTAGAATGAGGGGAAGAATATAATCCTCTATACCAGCAGCTGCTACACAATGTAAATTGTGTCATGTCTGGTGTGTGTTGTTTTTACTGTGATCGAAGGAGCCTGGACTGACAGAGAAGATGCCTGGTCTCTTGCTTTTCTGTCTGACTCTCGTATGATGTTAGATGAATTGGTTTGTCTTTTCTCCTTCTGCCTTTCATTCCTACACAGACTGAGATCCTTCAAGCGAGGGCTGGCTTTGCTGTGCTTTTAGGTAGTGCCTATTGTAATGCCTGTGGCAGATGTTTCCAGATGCAGTACACTCATGCTGATGCCTTTTTGTCCACCTTAGTTGTGTCCACTATTGACTGTCTTGCTTCTATTTGCTGATGACTGTCTGTGATGCTTTCTGGGACCTGGCAAAGACATAATTTCATCCAAACTGTACTAATTCAGCTAAGGATTAGGCCTGTGTTTTCTTCCCTTGGAAGCTAACAATATTTATGGTCCACTTAAGAGGTCAACAGTGATCTGCAGCCACCAATAACAGTACTGTGCTGCAGAATTGAGATTCCAGAGCTTAGACTGTTATCCTCATGAGAAAACTGGGTTAGAGTCATTAAAATAGTTCACCAGATTTCTTGTGAGCTGGCAACAGAGCAGAAGGTAAATCCAAGAGTTTTGGTGGGGCCTCAGGAACTTTCTGTTGCACTCAGCAAGTCAATAGGATGGATGCATGCAGACTGCACTGGGGTGGGAGAGAAAAGAGTATTTATTCAGCCAGAGCAGCCTGCTGCTTTTTCTGGTTTCCAAACATCCAGGCCACTGGGTACATAGGAAACCCATGGTGCATTTATTGTCAGTAGGGATTTCCTGAGCAGCTTAAGTACTTAAGTCTCATTAAAATCTATCAGGAATTGGGCCTTGCCAATCTCATTTGTGTCTTAGAAAGAACATAAGGTTTGTTTTTTTTCAATGGAAGGAGTTTTTACTCCTTCTCCTCCTCTGGATGGGGATGGCCTGTGCTGAGCAGGTTGTAGTACCCAGGACTCCATGTCCTACTTGCCTCTGCAGTTTCAAAGCTGCTCACAAGGTAGAGCTGGGCTGATAAGTGATGTTTTAGCCCATTATCTAGAAAGTATGGTGCATGGGCTGAGTCAGTTAAGTGGTTATCCTGGGAATGTATGGGGCAATAAATGTCTCCCTTGCTCATAACCCAGCAGCTAATGCAAGGAGATACTGCCAGGCTGCTCTGTTTCTGCTGGGCTCTACTGCATTTAGATTGCAATTAGGTTGTATATTTAAAAAAAAAAAAGCACAGTTCAGCTGTGCTGTAATTCACTGAAGGTGAAATTCACCCCTGTTCAGCAGTGCAGACCAAGACATCTGTATTGTTAAACTTTTCCCAATTTTTTTCATGGTCTTCGCAACATTGACACTGTCCTTTAGTCCACTTGGCCTCCAGTTGTCTCAAGACAAGCACCTCAGAAACACCAGGGTTTGAATTCGGAGGCTGCATTTGAGCCAGACCTCTTGTGTTTGAAGGCAATGGAGATTTGTGGTGTTATTTTTACTGCTAGAAGCATCTGGAAGAGCTGGATGCCTTGTGCAGTTGCTGTGTCTGCACTGCGTGCTTTACCCTTTGTGTCCAAGTGTCCTGAACTGCAGTCTGGATCTGATATGAAGTTGACAAGTTCCATGAACCCCAAGTGCTGGAGTTGAATTTAAATTCAGATCTTACATGCAGTGTGACTGGACTAGTCCCTAGATTTAAAGTTGAAATGCAGGTCATCCTGCCTCCAACAGTGACCTCTCCTCTTTTAACTACTCAATTTTGAACACTGACACTAGAGTCACATTTACAAGTCTTTATTTAAAGACCTGAGGATGAGAAACTGGATTTTTGTTCTGTTCTTTTGAAGGCTGAGTTCCTCATAAAATAATGTTATGCCTGGAACTGGAAGCAAAAAAAATTAATGTGTATTATCAAACTTGGCATAGTGTGTTGGATTTGGAAAATACCTGATTTGATGTTTAACTAGAGCAGTGATCACACTGCTGTGTCCTTAGAATCACACATATCTGAGAGCTTTGCTTTACTTGACTCTGTGGGACCAATGTGCACTTGCAGGTTATGGTAAAAGGCAAAAAATAACCCAAAACTAAACGACCTCTCTTGCAATCTTTAAACATTTTTATTATTTTAATGAGTACTGTCCCAGGTGGAGTGTGAGTAGGTACCAAACTGCAGTCTGATGCAAACAGCTGTGTGAAGCATCCCTGGATGCTGGCCTTTTGCATAGCCACAGGTAGTCTGCCCTTGCTTTGGCATGTCAGTTCCCTCATCAGACCTGCCAAGCTCCCAGATGGATTCTTGCCCTGAAATCAAATGGGAAACTTTAATTAATATCTGATCATTTAGAATTCATAACTTTGAAATGATTGAGCAATTATAGTGAGCCTGTGAAACCCATGAGCCATTAATGAGGCTGCCACGAAGCCATAAATGATCAGCTCTGATGAGGAGCTCTGATGTCTTTTCTGGTAGCACACACAAGGGTCATCGTTGGTAGCCCCAGTCAGGCACACTACTTATGTGCTTGCAAACATAATTGGCTCAGGAAACCTAACTCCTTCATCCGTGAGGTGGCTATTCATGAAAGGGAAGAAAAGGCCATGAGAAAGCTTCCTGTCATCTGCAAACAGGCAGTTCCTTCCAAAATTCCCATTCCAGCCTGGTGATTGATAGAGAAGGTCATAAATGCTTTAAATGCTTAGAGCTAATGACAGCTGGATGCTTTGCTTTTTTTCTTCTGGAAAAGGTTACTTCCCTGTTTGGTAGTAACTGTGGTTTTATTGGAGGTGTGTTTCTGTGCACTTCTCCGTCTCCCTTCATCTGGGCAGGCTGATCCCATGGCTGGGAACTGGCCTTGGTATTTTTTCTGGAAGACTGTTTGTTAGTTCCTCCTGCAATGTTTCATACTGCTAGCTGTCGTCCTGGGCATGCCTGGGAGAGCACCAGCCAGAGGAAAAAGGTCACAGAGAAAAGATGAGATGTAAGAGAAAAGCAGAGTAAGTGAAGAAAAGAGATTTTGCTCTTTTGCACAAGGAAGAACATGTGAGCTGGGATGGTAAAGGAGAGAGCTTGAAACAGAAGAAAAGTGCTGTCTGAGAGTGGAGAGAGAGAGAGGAAGACATGGGCCAAGAAAGAAAAGGGAGCAAGAGGGTGTGTGAGAGTGAAAGATGGAATAGAACAGAGGTTTTTCATGGTCAGCTCTGTGCTGCTTCTGACTCTTGGCTGGATTGAAGGCTCTCCCTCCTCGATGTCTCATCTCTTAGTTCACTTCATCCCTAGGGTGGCACTGCCTTTCCTGTGAGGGGATGGGAGATTGGCCTCTAACATGGAGAAGGGCTCTCCATGAGGAAATCTGCTTATAACAGCCTTATTCTCAAATCAGGTGTTGCTGGCCAGCCCTTGTAGCTCAAGGGGCCTTCCTGAGATGTCACATCCTTTCCTAGGGCTACTGGATCTGTGGACTGTTTTGTGGCTAGAAGCCAACGTGGGCACAGGAGGCTCGTAGCCTCCACTCTGTGTCCTCTCTCTGCAGTGTGGACTGTACAGAAATGGTTATTGCTGGATCACTCTGCAGCACCCTGGCACTTTCTCAGCCTTGTGCTCCCTCTGACAAAACCTGAAGCTCTGGGAGGAGAGATCAAGCAGCTAAACCAGAGAACTTCAAAGGCAACATCAAATAAAGTGGAATAGCCCTGTCCTACCCCATCTGAAAGAGCCTCTTTGGAGCAGGCTGGGGGAGCAGAAGGGCTGGTGAGGGAGGCTGGGAATGAATTGATAGAAATTTAAATGAAGATTGTGATTACTTTCTGTGCTCTTACCTGCCCTGTCGTGCGAGGGCTCCTCTCTAGTGCAAGGCAGAGGTTTTGCAGCTCTGAGATCAGTGGGACTTTCTTCTTCCTGGTGTAAAGCAGCAATGATCCCTTTTCAAACGAGCAGGGCTGATTTTCCTCCTACTCGCTCATTGTAATTCCCTAGTACCACCGGTTGGGCTGAGTTTCTTCTCACTGGGGAAGGAGTCAAGATGAACTAAAATGAATTAAGGCCTCTTTAATTCTGAAGAGGAGGGTTTGTGTCATGGTCTAACACAGTTTAACTAATCTACTTTAAAATTAATTTGGTTTAATTTTCCTTAGGGCCCCCATGTGGATATACCCTTAAATACCTAGAATAAATAACAGGTAACTTGGTTGTAAATCACCAGAAGTAATTGTGTACCTACTTACCTATTGTAAATCAGCAGTAACTCCAGTGGGGCTGATTCTCCTTGTGTATACCTGGAATAAATGAAGAGTAACTTGCTGTAAGTCAATAAAGCTAATTTTCTTTCTACTTCCCTGGGATAAAGCGAGTCCAGGGGTAAGGAGCTCAGCTGAGAGAAATTCAAACCAAGAAGGTACATATTTTTGTTTCTGAGGATAATTAACTATTAGAACAACTGACCAAGGACCATAATGGATTCTGTGCAAATGCAGACTTCTGTCAAGTTCAGATAATTTTCTAAGAGACTGCTCTTGCTCAAGGAGGCATTAGTATGGAGGAAGGTCTCTGGTCTGTGATAAGCAGAATGTTGTGCTAAATGAGCATATTTACTCCTTGCACTTCTAGCATATTAACCCTGGAAGATGCTGGGAAGGTCAGAAGCACTATTCTGTTTTGAAGGTTCCAGACAAAGCTCATTGTGGTGGCTGAGAAGGAGACAGTACAGGCTGACATGGGATTATCACATCTCTCTTGGTTCCTGTGATTGCTGTAGCCATGGTCTGTTTTAGAGGGGAAGGTTAGTGTGTCAAATTATGAATTGAATTCATACCTACTGCTCCTGCAGATGATATTTCACACAAGTAACCAGTGTGTTGGTCAGATCAGAGCTACTTTCAAAATTGCCCTTTCCAGGTTCTGCAAAAACTGGTGTGAAACCAAGACAGCTTGGTGAGGGCTGCAAAGCCTACACAAGGAAAATAAGTGGGCGTTTGGGTTATTAGCTGGACCTGTTAGGGCCATCGGTGCTACCAGTGTTTGGGAAGCAAGCTTAGACACCTACATCATCTGTAGTAACTCTGCTGTGCTCACACCCTTGCATGTGAACTGACTCCAAGGTGAAGCAGCTGCAGTGGTGTGCTTGTAAAGCAGGGCCAGCTAAAAAGTCAGATTTACACAAAAAATTAGCATTTGGGGGGAAATATTGAAAGGTTTTGTCAGTAAATTGCCAGTGTACTCCATCCATTGATGGCCACTTAATTACTGGCTGATACAATAAATTCTACTTTCTGCTGTTTGTCCATCTCTATAAGCCCCAAGTAGGATTTACGACTATGAAAAATAACTGATTATAGTAATGGGGGTATATCATATGTTATTTTTTTTCCCTTCTTCTGACAATACAGCCTCTGGCAAATTTTCCACTCAAGTCTAAAAATTCTCCATTGCTTTCTGAAGCAGAGCTCTGTTCTACTGATGCAATTTGCACCACTGTGAAATATGACAGAAAGAGCAAACTGGCAGAGAACGTAATTAGCAAAGTGGGTAGAAACCCCATCTGATGTTGTGGCATTTCACACCCTATTTACACAGGAATTAACACCTTCACTTTCATGCTTGGGACGTTGCATTTCACTCTGGCAAGAAGGATTTGTCTTAACTATAAAATTGATTTTAAATGATGTGCTCATCCTTCCATTAGCTCCTTGATGTGTCTGTGGGGTTCTGTTGTCCTCTCTCCTTGGGTCTCACAGCTCCTGTGCCAGAATATTCTCTAGCCCAAAAAATTATTATTTTCTTAATAATTTGGTTCAGCCTTGCATTAGTTGCCTAGATTTATGCCTATGACTCAGAACTGAACTCCAAACTCTCTAGGGATTTTTCTTATTTGTGCGGATAAACCCAGTGCTGCTCTCATTTGCAAGACTACAATGCCAGCTGCTCTCCAGACTGTAGCCTTCAGGAGAGTGTTTTGAATCCTTTCTCTGCATAGCACAGTGATGGGAAGGCCTAAAGTTAAATTGAAGAGTGAAAAAGGGCTGGTTACTTTATTGTCACATACTATTGATCAGAGCTTGGCTGGCCTCTGCTTGCACTGTGTTCATCAGCTGGGCTTAAAGTTGTTAAACTGGAGCAAAGAAGTGGAACAAGGGGAAAGAGCTGGTTTCACAAGGGCGAGTTGAGTGGGTTGTTTGTTGGGGTTTTTTTTCTGCTAGGGATCTTTCATCTCCATGATGAGTCATGGTGGAAGATGGATAGAGGGGGATAAGAATGACTTCATGTGCATGAATAGATCTGCCTTAGATGCTTGTCTCATCTGTCAGGTGTAGTTGTGGAAGATCTAGAGATGTCATGTACGTGTATTTTGTGTGTAGGTCACCATAAACACAACAGTGTGTGTGCACGCAAAGAAAACTGTGTGGAATGGAAGAAAAGCTCTATGAAGGTATGTCTGAGCAGAGGCCGTGTGCGTGGGGAAGCTCTCTGTCTATGCTTCTATGCAAAATGGAAGAATATAGACTCTGCTTTTTGTTGTTGCATATAAGCCCCAGAGGAAAGCTCACCCAAGCCCAGCAGGCACGGTCACAAACATGGGACTGAGGGTTGACTCGGGGTCCAGATGAATCTCTCTTGGGGTGTCATTAACTATATTACAAGAGATGATTTCAGTTCTTCAGTTAAATTTTCTTGCAATTTCTCTTCTTCTGAGGCCAGGCTTTCCCTTCTCCCATCGATGTTTGTCTGAATCGCTGTAACAGAACACTGGAACAGCACTGGGACAGGCTGCCCAGGGAGGGTGTGGAGTCTCCTTCTCTGGAGACATTCAAGACCCGCCTGGACGCCTTCCTGTGTGATCTCATTTAGGTTCCTGCTCTGGCAGGGGGGTTGGACTGGATGATCTTTTGAGGTCCCTTCCAATCCCTGACATCCTGTGATTCTTTCCTACCTTTCTCCCCACTCTATTTGTGTCTGTCCTCTCCCTCCCCCATGGTGCATTTCTGTTCCTAAAAGGGATTTTGCAGCATGCTCTGTGTTAAACACTGCAAATAAACAAGTTCAAAGCACAACTAAACCTCCCATGGAAGAAGTGGTGGGAGAACTACGGGACTGGTACTCAGCATGCTTGTGATGGGCTGTGGCAATTTTCCTAAAATTACCTGCTGAGCCTGATCCTTAGCTGGGAGCCCCCCTCGGCCCCAGCCACCTTCCCTTCCTTGGGAGCAGAGGAGATTGTTTGACAGGTCTGATCCTCAGAGTTAAAAGTTTATTCCTCCATCAGCACATTAATGAAAAGAGAAATGTAGCTCAGGGAGGAAGGCTTATGAAAAGAAAATCAAACTAAATCTATCCATTCCCTATCCTGAATAAATGAATCTATTAGCTGGTATGTGGGGCTGGATGCCTGGCAGATAACGGGTGTTCTGTGTGAAAGCAGAATAAAACCCAGGCAGCCCTTTCCAAACCTGGCACCGAGTGCTGGGCTTGTGTGTCTCCTGTGTGCTGTTAGCTCTGCCATCCCAGTCACAATTTCCTAGTTACTGCCTGTAAAGAGAATGTTTCTTGTCTCTGTATGGGTTAGTGGGAAGTTAATAGGAAGAAATGCCAATAGATGGCGCTTAGGAATATATGGAGGAGAGGTCTGGGAGGTGTGATGGACTCTGTGGTCTTTGTGTGCTGCAAATAGGTTCCTTTACCAGCTCCTGACATCCAGAAAGCACAAGGTGATGTAGATATGTAGATACGTCTCCTCGTATCCCCGGCTGGCCTGCCTGCCCACCGCTGCGAGCAGATGTGGCCTCGCCTCTTGTTCCCCAATTGGTCTCATTTTGATTTTAAACAAGACAAAATCTTTGGAGATGAGATAAGCGAGGTTGGTAAAGCCAGGTCGCCGAGGAGCTGGCCTGGGTATATTGTGGGTAAATCGCTATGCTACCTGCTGTGACAGGAGTAATTTATCTCAGGCTGAAAAAAGCTGCTGCTTCCCATCCTGAGCAGTGAGGGTCATTCATCACTTTTTGTTATTTTTATAACAGAAGAGAGTGTGCTGGTTCCCTCCCCCCATCCCCTCCAGCCAGTCCCTGGGGACAGATTAGCTAGTCTGAAAATGGATGAGCTCAGGGGCTATTTTAATTTGTATTTTTAATAGTCTAACAGAAAGCCTGGGTTCTGCAGCACTCCCTCCAGCAGGGGTAGATGGAGGAAGGCTTCGAAACCTCTGCCTGGGAAGGGACATGGCCTTTGTCGTCTTCCTCCCTGGAAGTGTTTAAGGCCAGGTTGGATGAGGATTTGAGCAACCTTGTCTAGTGGAAGGTGTCCCTGCTGCTGGCAGGGGGGTTGGGGCTGGATGAGCTTTAAGGGCCCTTCCAACCCAAACCATTCTACGATTCTGCTGACATGGCGGGTGACTGCACTCAAAAACCCCTTAGTGCCTCTGAATCCACCACAATGTACAGTGTGAGCCTGGGGGCTCCTGCAGAGTGTGTATGGTCTGGGGTGAGAAAGCTTTTGGGGGTTCTCAGACTAGAGACCTCACTGTAAAAAACAAGGGCTGTCCCTTCTCTTACAGAGAGCTGGATCCTGCACCAGATTCAAAGCGATCCACTCACGTGTCATAGGAACACACAGCTCTGTTTCATCGTGACACTGAGCTCTGCATAACCGTGTATACTGTGTGTATACATATATATGTGCAAATATGTACATGTTTTATCTCTGGTTGTTATCTGTGTAAAGATTAGAGATTATTTTTCAGAGAGATCTACTGAACGTACGGATGTTTGTCGCACCTCAGCCCTGCCCGGCTGTGCTGTGCAGGGAGAGCTACTTGCACTCCTGCTATGGGATGAGGCTTTAGGGTTTTTCTCTTCACTGGTCTTCATATTTGGATTGTTTGGGCACTGAAAAGCTGTATCCAGACAACAAGAGAGAGAGAAGATTGGATAGCAGAGACCTTCAGGATAATACAGATGCTACATGATCCCTTCATCACCGAAGGGACATTGCTTCAATTACTCTGCCAATCACCTGTCTCTCAGCCTACCCGTCAATTATTGTACAACCGAGGGACTCGCTTCACAGAGTAGCCAAAAGTGGCAGATATCTATATCTTGAAGAGGCCATTTAGCATAATTCTGTGCACAAAGGGAGGTTGGATCCAGAGCTCCATTTCCATGGAAAATTTCAAGGAAGCAGATGAGACCTTTTGGTCTATTAAGTTACTGGGACAATGCAGATTGGGAAGATTTAATTTATAATGGTAGAAATTGCTTTTGTGTCTCGTGTTACTCTAGTTAGAGTTTGTTCACATAAGGGCAGTGAGGAGAAAGGGATGGTGATTTCCCTTACTCTCTCCTTTCCTCTGTCTTCCCTCCACCTCAGAGGAGGTTTTTGGAGCTGCAGTGGGTACTGTGATGCAGCTGCAGCCAGATGTGTTGCCGAAATAGAAGTTGTTGCTCTCTGATGTTTCTGGTTCCTGCACAGCAAAGACTGGAGGGTGTAGGTTAGGGCGACTGACCCTAGCACTGCCTTGCAAGGTAGATTTGATTAGGATTTTTAAATTTATGTTCTTTTTTGCTCTCCTGTTAATAGTACAACATGAGGCAAATCATGTGCCTTGTCTGTGATAAAGAAGTGATTCCTTATTGTCACTTGTAATGACCCAGGGACAAGCAAAGATCGTGTACAGCCACTGAAAGCTTTTTTTGAAAAAATCAAAGGGGCTGGGTCTTCTAGGAGATCAAACTGGCACCGTTCCCTTAGCTTCAGGGAGCACCACTGCTTTGTACTGGCTGTGGCTATGGTTCAGGGCTTCTTCAATAGCCTCAGTAATAGTCATTTGTCTCCCAAAATACTCATTGGTTTCACTGAAGATTTGTGGGTTCTCTTCGTTATTAGTATCATTAATTCTTATTTAGACAGAATTTATGGTCCTGTACAATGAAGTTTAATCCAAAGTGGTATCTTGAAAGTGCACTTAGAGGCTTGTGAGGAAGGACAATCCCATGGTTAGCGTGCCATGTCCTGCTGCAGGCTGCCTGTGACGTGGGATGAGTCATGGGGAGCCAAAACCAGAGGTCCTGGTTCAGATTCCTTTGGGAAGGTATTTGTGAGAACTGGAGTCTGCTTACAGAAAACAGAGCATGGGCATGTGTGTGGTATTTGCCTGAATATCTGTCTGAGTAATATGGGAATTTCTCTGTACTACTTTCCTATTGTGTCTTCTCCTTCCTTTGGGTGTATTGTGAGAAGAAACACCTTACAGATACTAGAGTGGCCAGATTCAATAGGGAAAAAACAATGTCATTGTCTTGGATTATTTTTTCCCCTCTTTTAAACGTGCTCTTTCTCCATAAAGATAATGGTCGTGTTACTCTGGTAGCAGTTCTGAATCTAAATGGGGACTTCTCCCTCCCTGCCAGAGTCCAGCTGGGGTGAGTGGCTGAGGACAGGCACCTGCATGTGCTCATACTTCATCCTTCCTGTGCCAAAAATTGACACTTCTGCCTCCTTGCAAAGCTGACGGCTGCTAGAGGCAAGGGACTGGAGGTAGTTCTGGTCTTTGCTGGGACTATAACCCTGAAAGATGAGGATTCAAATCCCAGTGCTGGCTGCAGTTGTGTGGAACTAGTTCCAGTGCTGGGAAACCTTCCTGCCACTTTTTTATGAGATGTACACTTCTACTTAGACTCTTCATTATCACTGCCACTTGCTGGGACCGACAGCTGCTAACAAACACCAAGGGATCCCAAGACAGCTTTGCAGACTATCTTTGAGTGCCTCAGGCAAAGCCTAAAATGCATACAACATGAAAATAACGTATTCTGTTTGCTCACAGACTCTTGCCCTTCTTCCTCCCCGGGGTGGGGAGTGATAGGTGAAGCTCAGATCAAGCTGGTAGAGGTGGTCATATGCTGCAAGGTGCTGGGATACAGTATGGGGCTGTATTTTTATTATTGCTATGGTTATTCATTAGGGAATCTTGTAGGTGCTGATTTGAGAAAATTACCTACTGCACAAAGCACGCTTCAGCCTGTCTGTGCCCTCCTGTTTTTTAGCCTGGCCTCCAAAAGCAGCAAAGCTGATGTGATCCTGCTCTATATGTGTGTCTTTCACCTGTGAGGCATCGTGTATGATAAAGAGATGAGGTATTCAAAGTCCTGGGGAATAAATACATCAGCCTCACACTGAGCAGCTCAGTCAGAGGAGAGAGACCCTGACTGACGGCATTTCTTTGTGGCACAGTTTTTTGTTCAGCTGTGTGCAGCATTGAACACAAGGTTCCCCATTTCTTCTTGGCCTTCCCAGGGATGCAGGAAGGCTGGTCATCGCTGTCTTTCTTCCTACTGCATCTTCAGCCTGTGAGCAGGGATCCCCAGGCTTTAACAGTGCGGTACTTGCCTGGAGCTCACTGAGATTCTTCATACTGGTTTATGGCTCTGAGATTGTTAAAATGTGCTGGGCAGGTTTATCCTTCCTAATTCTGCATTATTCAAATGGGCTGCTCTGTCTTTCATGTTAAACAAACAGACAAACAAAAAGCCTTAGGAAGCAAAGTCCTGATTTGCTGATTAGACCCAGCCCTGCTGGAACCTCATCCTAAAATCCATCTGAGTGCATCTGGTGGGCTCCCTGGGAGAACTGCATTATTTTGAGACTTGAAGGGCTGACTTGAAATCAACATTTGCATTCAAATACAGATCAGAATGACCTGCAAAAAAACCCCAAGCACAGGTCAGTTGCCTGAGGCATGAATTTGCTCTGTTAAGTTCTAAGAGGTTGTAAAAGAGATTGTCAAGAGTATTAGTGGGGGGGGAAGAAAAAAGATCATATATGCTAGAATATATTTTCTGCTCTCTGTTTATTAGCAGTTAAAACAGTGATGTGTTCTTGATGCTTCTTAATGTTTAGCCAGGAACAAAAAGGAGTGATATGACCTGAAGAAAAGAAAAAAATAAGTTCGGGGGGGGGAAAAATAGGATTTTTTCCTTCCACACATAATCTGGAGAATATGGAAAAAATGTCAATATTTAGAGAGATGTTCCTTTCTCACTGGCCTTGTCTGCATTGGAAGAGGGGTGTAAGGTAAAACTTGGACACAAACTCCTAAACTTTTTGCAACTTTGCTGTCTACTCTTGTTATAACTTAAAAGAAAGTGTGTCTTGCTTTCTGTTAATTTAACTGAAGAGCTCCTAGTGCTGTTTCCAAGCCCTAGGTGACAAGACCTTCCAATGTTGTGAAAAGGAGTCCTCCTTTGACCTTGCAGTGAGGTTCCTCCCTCTGGAGCAGGAGCTGGAGAGTTCAATAAATTCTCTTATGTGCCTGCTCCTTCCCTATCTCTGGGGTTTTTGGAGTAAGATAAGGCAAAGGCTACTCCTTGGTCTTCTCCTCTACCTCAGTTAACACATGGTGTGTTTATTGTCTTCTATTTCCAAGCCTAGTTAAGGCTCTTCCATTCCAGACTCATTTTGTGATAAATTTGCCTCTTACTCCTAGCAACTAGGTGCACTGCACACACATTTTCAGTTGTGTAAACAAGAATGTCTCCTTACTTCTTTCAGTTTTCTCTTCTTTCTCTTCAGTGAAAGATATGTCCCAATATTAGGTCCCGTAAGAGATTAATAAGAGCTATTACACCCATGGGGGATTGTTCACTTACTGCTGCTCTGTCCCATCCAGTTTAAAATGATCCTGTTTCTCATCAGGCACCACCTAATGCTTATGCATCCCTGCTAGGTGGTTTTGCCTGATGCTCAGCTTAATATATTCTGTGCACAGTTTTGTCCCATTATTCCTAGTTAAACTCTCTTGGATCACCCAGAACATGAGGAATGTGCAGCAGCTTCCCACAGCACAGCATAATTAGCTACTTCAAAAACTACCTGCAAAGAGTGATGCCCTCATTATGCCGAGCAGAGGAGAATTTGGTGGGGCAGATGTCTCCAGAAAGAAGATGGATTTCACTTCTGAGAGAGAACAAGAGGCAACCATTGCCCTCCTGCAGTTTGCTTTATCCCTGATTGCCTTGGGAGCTTGAAGGCACATGGCAGTGCCCCATGATGAAAGCAAACACCTTCAAACATCCATTAGTTTACAGTGATTAAAATAAAGCCTGGTGGTTCCTGTGCACTGTTCCCAGGAAGTAAGTGCAAATGTTGTTTGAAAAAGCTTTCCTTGCTGCTCCATGGAAGGCCAGTCTTCTTCTAGGAGTCCTCCAGAACAGAGCCCAGAGAAGCCAGCCTTGGATTGAGACCTGGCACTTGATTTTTTTCCCATTTTATTGCTGGAATCTAGAGCTGACCAAGAAGTTTCTAGTGTGTGCCTGTTTAATAACAACACCACTTGATGTTTCTGCAGCATCTAGGATCTGTGAGTGCTTTACAAACAAAAAATAAACTTACTGTCAACCCTCTAGGGTAGCTATTATGATATTTACTTAACAGATGTGTAAACAGAGGCACAGAAGATCAAGTTTTTCATGTTCAAAGCACTTTGCAAATACTACCTAATTAATCTTCACACTGGCCATATGGGGAATGTATTGGTCCCCTTCAAGGGCAGAGCAAAGTAGGACTAAGGAGCTCTGTTTGCCAGTTGTCTTGAGCTACTGCACTAAATAACGGGGATTCACCGCACTGGGCTTCAGCCAGCCCATGTAGTTGAGCAGTGAGCTGGTGACTCAGGGCTAAAGTCGAGGGAGAGAGAGTTCAGAACTAGGCTGGACTTCTGTTGAGCTTGGATAGTTTAGTTTTCTAAAGCCTATCAGGCTCTTTCTTTGAAGCTTCTTCAAAGTCCAGACTTGAGGACTGGAATAGTTTTGGAGTCAGGGAATGATCATGGAAGTTCTGATTCCTGTGATGGCACAGGCAGGAGCCAGGGCAGGCGCAGGCAATCAATCCATCTCGGGATTAATACCAAAAGGGGAGGGCTCCTTGTATTGATGTTGAGGGTGGTGGCCTGGTTCTCTTTGCTTGCGATTCCTCTGTAAGTGTCACCTTCTCTAAAGGCAATCCCTATGCATCACACCTATGTAGGACATGTGAACTTGAACACTTCACAGCTGTTTTTGTGATCATGGCAGCTCTTGGATGTTTTTATGCTAGTCTAGTATTTGAATAAGTGCTTCATCATGAATGTCAGTCATAGATGGTCTTTTCTGTTGTGTGATCTGAGGAAAACAGCTCAGCCTCTTTGATCTAAATAGGATGATGTTGATTCTTGGGACTTAGATTTTACTGCTGTTCAGGTACATTTGTTGCAGCTGGGGATATTAGCCAGCATTACCAACCCTGCGAGTGTCATGGGGATAAGAGAATATCTGGTGCTGAAAAGTTCACAGACAAATGGAGTATCTTTCTGCCTGTCAGTTCTTGTGAGCTTTGGAAATCACGCTACAGGCAGCTGTGAACATGGATTCTGACTATTCAGTATCCAGCAATTACAGTCAGTGAGTTGCTACTTACTCATCTGGGGATTCAGGGCTCTGACTCTCTAACTCATTACGATGGCTATTTTTGGCCAACTTGAATCACTTGCCAGCAACTCCAGTCATTAAGTAGTAAGTTTTAGAACTTAAATATATGTATTTCCACAGTATGTTACAGTTCATAATGTTGGCAAAAGACTGTCTGGGTGAAACCATACCCTGAGAGCAAAGGGCTACCTATACATGCAATATGAGTGTGTGTGCACACCTGTGTGTGAACACACATACAGGCTTACATGCAAAATATGGTCAAGAAATATTAGTGTGGCTTCCTGAGGTGACAAACCAATGTATCTCTGCTGAAGTCAGTGGAGCTATTGCAGATTTACATTAGTGGATGATCTGATCCCATGAGTTTTTAAAACATAGCTCCTGAAGAGCACTGAAACACTTTATTAGCCTTTAACAAGACAGAGTTATATCAAGTTTGTTCAGCATTAATTATACTTTCTGCAGTCTTCTACCTACACCACCAATTATTAATTAATCTCACTCTATATTTTTAGCTGTTACTTGTCCCTAATCACCTTGCTGCTGTAACTTTCTGGTTTTATGCCAGCACATGTTGCCAGACCAGTTGAAGACGTTGGTATGAATGTAATTACCTCTTTATTGCTTGTGTAATTTTGAATCCCCTACGTAGATTAAACTAGATATACTTCTTGGAGAAGGAAAGGTAAATACACTTTTCCCCTGCAAGTAGTTCTACTTTTTTCATACCAACAGCTGTCCTTCTTATTCTGAGACAGGAGAGTGACCCTTGTGTCACACTGACTTGGACCCTTTGTGCAGCGAGCTGGATGCCATGAACCAGCTTGGAACATGTAGTTGTGTTAATGCTAGGTGAGGCTTTGTTGAATAAGCTCCTCCACGACCAGGGTACGTGAGCTGACCAGCGCTGCTGTATGTCACCCAGGTCACAGCTGCTCATGTCCAAGGACAGGTACGCGCGGCTGCAGCTCTTTTGAGCTCTGGAGAGAACCTTTTGCCATTTCTGGCCCTTGATATTTCTCTTCAGCATTTCTCTGTGATTAATCAGTGATCCAGAGACAGTGTGTTCA
Organism: Antrostomus carolinensis; assembly: GCF_000700745.2. Taxonomy (NCBI): domain Eukaryota; kingdom Metazoa; phylum Chordata; class Aves; order Caprimulgiformes; family Caprimulgidae; genus Antrostomus; species Antrostomus carolinensis. The sequence goes on along the minus strand of NW_010289074.1, from coordinate 30,677 downwards.
TCAGGAAATTACTTCACGTGAGGGTTCTCTTCTGCCTGCTGTTTTTTTGAAGCTGTCACTTTGTCAGGTAATGCAGACATGACAATGTCAAAATCAGTGAATGAGGGGGACGGAAGCTCCCTGGTCACTGTATTAAGGGATTCAAGTTTATCCTGTTTCTATACTAAGTTCCTTTTGCATCTTTCATCACAATTATCACATTGAGATGTTGCCACAAGCCTCTCAAAGCTGCCCAAGGAAAAAAATATATAGCTTCTTATTTGTGTATGTTAAATCTTCCCACTCACCAGTGCTGCTTGCAGCCAGGGCTGTGTTTGTGTGCTCAGGCATGTCCAGGACTGCAGGTTTCCAGGCACAAGATAAAACCCTGCCAGCCTACAGACTTTTCAGCCAAGCTTTTCTTCTCCTTTCCAATAGCTGCTTCCCTACCACTCTGCTACTTGTTGTTTGCCTAGGTGAACAAATGTCTACGCAGCTGGTTGCAGTGGTCATTGCTAGGAAAGAGACAGTCAGAGGAGGGGCTGAGGCTGAAGTTCTTTCCTTTCTGCTGTTTGTGTCACAGCTGTTTGTCGTGTCCCTGCTTTCCAGCAGTTGGTGTGCCGGGGGTTGCAGCTCTTCCAGCCCGCTCTGACTCTGCAAAGTTCAGGGACTGGGCTGTGATATCAAGTCCTTTCTTTATTCCCTCCTGAGAAACATGAAGGGCTGTGGTTGAAGCTAATCAAGTGATTGCTGGTTTGTGTCAGTAAGTGTGTGTGGAGGGGGAGAGGGTGTGTTTCTTGAGGTGTAGCTGCAAAATGAGAATATTTTTCTTGGAAAGGGGAAGTGGGAAGGAGTGCTGAGATAACTTAGAGCAGTGTTATTAGAAAAGCAGTCCTACATTCATGGCCCAGGCCTACATTTTAACTTTGGAGTGATTATATTCATCAGGGCTGGGCAAATATTTGGGGAACTCTGTTCTTTTTGGATGCTCATCCTTCATTCACCCAGCCAAGATATTTGTATGAGCAAAATAGCACATTGGTTAAAAAGTGGAGTACCTTGACACAAGTCCTTGAACTGTGGGTCTGGAAGGATCCACTCCAATAAATTAAACGTTAGCAGTGTTTCGGATGAGTAGTCATGCAGCAGAAAAGAGGAAGAACAAAACCATTAATTGTGCATAATGGGAAATACTCTGGAGCAGATTACGAGAGGAGCTCTACAGCCACACGAGACAGGGCTATCCCAGGATTTAGGTTTGAGTTTGTAAGAGCAAATATCTGCTTCCTTCTTTCTGCAGCAAAGAGCTGGCAGTGCTGGGCAGGAAGGGCAGAGTAAAGCCCGTCCTAGTGTTCAGAGCTGTACTGGTACCATCAGCCAGTCCATGGGCTGGCAGGGTTTGCAGTCGACACAGACAAGCAAAAAGCTGTTATGTACTGGGTGTGCAGGTGGAATGCAGGGGGATCTCTGCAGCGTTGCCTCCCCAGAGTAGCTGTTGGTTAGCAGTGTGTCGACAGCCATGGGCACAGTCTAGCTGGGAACCGTTAAGTTTGGCTGAGTGAGCATATTAAAGACCTTGGAGTCATGTCCAGCCACTTCTAGAGCAGCTGTGGCAGAGAGGAGCTTTGCACAGAGGGAGCTCAGAGCATTCTTTGCCTGGCCAAGCAGTTGAGTGGTGCCTGGGCATCAGCATCCCAGCCTGCTGGGCAGCAGCTGCTTTATCCACTTGGGAATAAAAGCCCTTTCCCAGTCATCTGGAGAGCAGCTCATTGCTGCAGGTGGGGAAATGGTAACTGCTGAGCTGTGGAGCAGGGTGGGAGGTTTCCATACTCCCCACAGGCTTGGAATAAGGATGAGAAAGGAATTTGTTGTTTAGTAGGCTAAAATTTCAACTTGTTTGGCAGAAATGGGGCTAGTTTCCTGCAAAAAAAAAAATGCTAGTTTCCATTCCCTCTGAGCAGAAGAAAATAAATTCTGAGGCGCGTGACTGCAAGCATGACAGCTGCGGGTAAGCAAAGGATTCCATAAGTAACCACTTTACAAATTAAAATCCATCCAAAGCAAATGCAAGATGTCAAACAGCTAGTCAGGAGGAAAACCTAGGAACCAGTTTAACAATTAGCTGCAATTAGTGTTGTCCATCAAATCCACTGCCAGGATCATCCAGGCGGGTTTGCCATGGGTCAAGCTGGCAGGTCTGAGTGCCCAGTGCTCACTGCTTGCACTCAGGTGCTGGCAGGAGAGCTGGGGATAGAAAGGCAAAATAAAATGCATAATGCAAAATATAGGGAGTTGGATCTCAGCTGGCACAAACTGGTATAGCATTTTTTTTTTTTTTTGACATCAGTAGAATTATACCTTTCACAGAATAAAATCTGGCCTGCTATCTCTGCAGTGTTTTTGATTGCTGATTTGACTTGGGAGTTTAAGTGGTGCTGATGGGCTCAGTTCATTATGGGCCTTGGATTCTAGGCTGTGAATAAAGCTTAGCAGTAACTTTTCTACAAAGGGATGCTGTTCTGTTTTCCCTCAGAATTTGCCAATTTGTCAAATTTGTTTGCAGAAACAGTGTGATTTTGATTCTGGAGGAATCATGGCAGCTATTGAATGCAGTCTGCTTGGCAGTTTTATCCTACCTAGATCTGCTCTAGAGCTGGAGTGTCTGGCCAGCAACTCCACTTGCTAAAAGCCTGGAAGCACAGGAGTTCTGGCTCCCAGCTCTGGTGTCCCATATGGTGCTCCTCGGGATGGCAGTGCCTGCTCCATTTCACACAAAAGTAAAAACATTTTCTCTGCTAAATGCAATAGTCGTTCTCCATCCAGCTCTAATGTGGATTCCGTTGTGCTGTGTGAGGTTCTTACTGCTGATTATTGTACAGCTCCAGCACAGCAGTGTTCAGTACAGCTGAAGTATTTATGTGCTCAAGAGATGAGTTAGATAGTAATGTTGAACTAAGTGACCAGATCTGAGAAGCCTGTGAGAATGCAGGGATGCTCAGTGCTAGTTGGAATTCCTCCAAGCTTACATCTCCCTGTGCTGCCTATCAAAAAAATTTCTTCCAAAATCCTTTTGGGTTTTTTCTTCTTGCGAGTGTGAAATGCCTGGAGCTGAGGATTTTTCAGAGAAAGGACATTTCCACCCATCTTCAATGCTTGTCGTGCTTACTGTGGATCACCAAGTTCCCTCAAGTCCCAGCAGCTGCTCTGCTGTCTCTGTATTTTTTTGTCTCTCTTGTCAGGAGTTAAATGAGGAGGCCCTGAAGCACCCCTGTAAATGTGAAATGGTACAGCAGGCTTAAAGAATACAGGAGAACAAGGACAGACTCTAATGTTCACTTTCCCCTGCCCAGAGCTTTAAATTAGCAAAGCCTGGCCACTCCCTGCATGGTTCCTCATGCCAACAATTGCAGTCTTCCTTCAAAAAGATCCAAGGGAAACAAGTTAAAAGCAAGCAGAGAAAAATACCTTTTACTGAAGCACTAGCGGGCAGTATGGATCTGTTATCCTCTGAAGACATCCACACAAGCTGATATAATTTGGACAGATACATTCTGTGCCTCTGATGCGTTCACTGGGCTTCACTGCTGATTTTGATGGTAAATCCATGTGACAATACATATGTTAAAAACTATTAAGAAGTTAGTAAAGATTTACTGCCAACCAGCGCACGAAATGAAGAAGGAAGAGCATGGGAGTAATTGCACCGTGTGGCCTTGTGAAGTGATGGTGATGTGTAGCAATGTCAATGACTCTGGGCTGGAAAATGGCAGTTGGACCTCTTGGGCTTCCTCTCCCTTTTGGCTGAAGGGGTTGCTAATGGTAAAGTGAGCTTGAAAGTAACCCTGTTGACAGGGCCATGAGGCTCCACTCAAAACCTGTAAGGAAAATGGGAAAATTGCATTTGAGGCTGCAGGTATTAAGAGGACAAGACAACCTTAAGTCCCCAAGAACAGAGTAGAAAGACTGAGAGATGCAGATGTTCAAACTCAGCTCTAAAGAACTTTTTCATTTCTTTAGTCAAGCTTAATTTGGTCTGACCCTGTGACAGCTGTAAATCTTAGAGCTGATTCTGAAGAGATGGGAACAATGAGGATAATCGCCCTGTAATTCAGGCGGGGATGGAGGTATCTCGGTGCATGAGAGACCGCAATGACTCCCTTTATTACAGTGAGAAGCAGAAGCTCTATTTGTTATTAAAGTTGAGTGACAGCCCTGGTTGAAATTCCTCATGCCTTTGCCACAACTTAGATATCTGAACCAGCACATGATCCTTCCATTAGAAATCATACTCTGATAAGTAATAACAAAGTAGGAAAATTCAGATGGTTCAGTTTCAGCCCTGGAGTTTCCAGGCTTCTGAGTGCTCATTTTTTGAACCTTTTACTTTCTTATAGTTTTGGGTGATTTTTTTGTTTGTTTTTTTTTGCTAAAGCTTGGTAACCTAGCACGGATCCACAGTTCATAAGTCAGCAGAACTTTTGACAGCGATGAGGCCCATGGGATAAACCACCTCGTTGTCAATAAACTCCGATTCTTTCCTCATTATATAACAATGCAAATGTAATAATTTCTTCTCTGCTCCAGTTGTTACTCAATCCCCAATTAATTGAGAAATGGGCCAGTAGTGAATATACAATTGCAACTGCTAGCACAGTTTAATATGAAGTTTTGTTTATGTCAGATTGCTATTAATAACATTTCTGATTAGGCAATCTGATTTTTACCCTCAGCTGTTTAAATGTTGCTGCCAGAATCAGAGGGGTGAAAGGAATCTCATCTCTTTTTTTTTTCTCCAACCCCTCAACCTCTGTATCACAGGAACTTTGAAATGTGCAGTTTTTCCTATTGTTCTTCAGTCTGTTGTAGAAGTGCTGCAGTGACTAATTTTTGCATAAATCATTGCCATGACAACACCTGTAATATATCCTGTCATATAGTACTAAAGTGCTGAGATTCCTTCAACTCAGCCAAAAGGCTGAAGAGATGAAAGTGTGGGTGAAGCAAGTACACAAACGTGTTTCTGGCAGCGAGTGTGAGCACTGGGACTTGGGCTTTGGAGAATTCTCCCTCCCTCCATGCCTACCTCTCTTCCTCTGGCCTTGGGAGCTGATCAAGCCAGCTATCAAGGGTTAATCTGTGCTGTGATGAGTACCCTGATGGGGCACTCAAGGGTCTGGCTCTGCAACTGCCTTCTTTAATAGCCGTTGGTGTTTTCCTCCATCTACAGTTGGTTGTTGAGTTCTTGTTGGAGCAGAGTTCTCTGCTCTGTGCCCGGCACGGCCAGGTCTTGATCTCACATGGGCTCTTTAGATCCTTTGTAATGTGGATAACAGGGTGACAACCCAGTGTGGTCAATTTACAGCAGCTGAGGACCAGGCTCTTTTCTTTTTGCTGGACAGTATTAATGATATAAAATATTAATTCTCATTTACTGGGAAACGGGCAAAGTTGAGTGTTGTGTCTAACTAAGGACTTTAAAACAAGGACTTGTAAGGTGATCAATATTTATTAGGACAGGGTAATCTTGTTTTGACTTTAAAACTTAGTGGTTTTGATATACGTCATCAACAGAGCTATAAATGTGTAGTAGTGAGATGTGCTTTTTGCCGGGTAACATCTTTTATGATAATCCATAGCCTAGCTTCAGTTTAATAGCAAAATATATCAATTCATTTTTCTCCTGTACCTACTTTCTCTTCTTTATTCATTCTAAAAAGAAGGTCTGTGAAGGAAAAAATTGAGCAGAGGGGTTACTGATTGCTGTCTCGAGTCTTGTCGCGAAGGAAAATTTACTAACGCGGGGTAATAGAGGATCAACTTGCATTTAATGAATTTCATCAGAAGTACTTTACAGGTAGGACTGGATGAAAAACAAGGTGTGACTTTTAATGCCAATATAGAATCTATCTTTTTAGGTGCGCCTACTTTTTTCTTATAGCTTTTCATCTCTATTGCAGGTAAAGTCTCCTGTGATAGGTGAAGGTCTCGGTTTCATCTCAGATTAAAGGCAAGACTTCTCTTTGGGCAGTGTTTCCTACTCATGTATAAAGGAAGAAGGAATGGGGACCATGCATAGAGTGGTTGGTCCCTGCAGTGACAGCACACTAGGTTTTTTTCTGAAGTGTCCTCCTATGGAGTGACTTTATTTATCCAGAGTCCTGGCTCTTGACCTGATTTTCTGCTCCACAGTATCTCCTGTGGTCACGGACATCTAAGCATGTGAAAACGTTGCTATTCTAGTTTCTCTGACTGGGTGTAATGAACACTGTGGAGAGTAGTGGAGAATGGAGGTTCAGAACTGGACCTCCAGTTAATATAAAGCAGTGAAGCTCCAGAGATCATAGCTCATTTTGGATGGTTCCTTGTTTAATTTATTCTTAAAAAACTCCTGTTGTGGAAAATGTAGGACCTACCTATGTAAAGGTGAAGTGGTAAATAAAATATGAAGAGAAAAGGGCTCATACTGTATTGCCCGAGGGAGAAGCAGGTGGACTTTGTTACCTGGATGATTCTCACCTCTGAGCAGTGATTTGTTTCTGTGCTTGAGCATTCCGAGAGTTGCAAAGTTTTACCTCCAGTCTAGCAGTAAACCTCCCAACTGGAGATTGTGCCATTGTACACAGGTTGAGCCTCTGGCAGCATTCAGGAGATGCACTGAAATGTAAACGGAACTTTCTCTTCAGGTTCAACATCTGTATTCGGGATTTTTGTTTTGATTCCTCCACTAAGAAGGACTGAGGGAAAAGAATACATTTTTGTCTGAGGAGTTGGCTTAGCCACAGTCAGTAATCCTCAGGGTAGGAGAACAAGTGCAAACCTCCACGCTTAGCTGCAGACAGACCCCCTGATGCCTAACAAGCAATAACTAAAAATGTTTCCTTCCTCCTCTCTTTAACTCCAAGAGAATTAATCCCAAATGAAAACCTTTGTTTTTTCATAGCAAGACCCGGCAGGCTGAACTCTCACTTGGAACGTGTGTTTCTGCAGTGTCACCAGCGGATCTGGGTAATTTGTGTAACAAAGAGTTTACTCACTGAGAAATGCAGTTTCTGAGTGGGAAGAGGCAAAGCTGTTTGTGAATTTTGGGTCAGAGTTTGTAAACAAGTTCTGCCAAAAAGAAAAAAAAAAAAAGAAAAAGAAAAGAAAAATACAAATCTCTCCCTTTATTGCTTTTCCAGATAATCAAAATATTTCATTTTATACTTCCCAAGCAGCAGCAAAGTAAATACACAATACAGAATTAACATTTTCTTTTCAATTGGGAGTATCCCACACTGAAAAATACAGATGACCAGCAACACTTGCCCTTGCAAAATATTGTATTTAACAAAACCCATTGTTTTTCATGGGGAAAATACTTGCCTGATTCTGGTGCAGATGGGCACTTGCTTTCTGCCCTCCTTGAGTGGGCTGCCAGGTGCATGGGTCTCTGCTACGTATCAACTACTTGTTAATAGGAAAAAAGCCAGCAGATGGTGCTGGAGAATGTACACCTTGGCTTTTGGAGGTCGGGTGGTGTAACTCGGGTGCACAAACCCCGAGTTGTCCAGGGCTGGGGGCACAGACAGCCCCTGGCTGAGCTGGAACTGGGTGAGGACACATGGAGGGGGAAGAGGAGGTGACCTGGGCATCCACAGCCTGGTGCTGCCTGTGTGACACGTGTCGGTGCTTGCCCTGCTCTGGCTGGAGGTGTGATGAAGATGTAAAGCTGCTGCTCTGCCTTCCCCTGTGGCATCTCTCCCTCCCTAGCTCCAGTTTTGGCTCCTCCAGTTGCAGCATTGTCATCCACTGGTGACTGTATCCTCAATGGGTTCAGACTGGTCGCAAAGACCGGCGAGTGGAACTGAGTGGACACCAGGCTGGATTTAAATGCTTCTTTTTAGACTTCCAGTTAAGACTTTAGATTTTTTTTCTTTTCTGACTTGTAAATGAGGAAACAAGTGATGGCAGAAGATGTCTGTAGCCCTTGTTTTCATCCCCTGAGGCTGAGAAGGTTGGTTTTGTTTGTAGCTAAATTAGAAGTGCCCCTGGACTCGCCTCACTCCCTAATCCCCGTGTGCTGAGGGCAAAAACTCTTAACTGCTCTGCGAGTCAGTGGGGATTTGTGCTGACGTTGCTGGGGCTGACCATGCCCCACACTGCTGTGGGTTCAGGAGGGTCCCTCCAGATCTACAGTGGCAGATCAGCATGCAGACTCCCCTTCTCCACTGTGTCACGGCTCAGTAAAGGCAACCTGGCACCTGGTGACATTTTCCCATCCTGACAGCTCATCTCTTTCAGAGCTGTCTTGCCAGACTGACAAGTCTTTTTTTTTTCTTCCTTTCTTTCTTCCTCTCTCATTTCCAGCACAAGAAGGGAGACACATCCTGCTCCATCCGTTCCCTTAATGTGTGAATTAAGCACAGAGGGAAAGGAAAGACGTACAAACATCTGTCCTGTTCCTCTGCCTTTGCTGTGGAGATGCTCAGGCTGTGAGATGGGGTATTGACGCTGGCACATTCTGTGTGCGTGTGGGACACATGGGGCTGAAGTGACTGTGGCTGCAAATAAAGCCTCTGATGTCATATTTAAGGATGAAGCAACTACTCACTCTTTTTCTTTCCCCCCCCACCCCCGCCATGCTCACTCACTTTCCACACTGTTACATTCACAGTAGCTGAAGGCTCTGTTTCAGAAAGTGAAGGAAAAAAACCTAAAAAACATCCCCTGCTCTTCTGGCCAGTTGTCCCAGTGCCATTGGTGGTGCTGGGCAGTGGCACTGTGCTGTGATAATGTCTGACTTGTGCGATAAATTCACACTGCCGCTGGAGAGGTACAGGTAAAATAAGGTGTGTGTATGTTTTTGCACCTATAAGCCATATATTATGTGCATATGTACATATCTATATATATATAAACAAGGTCTGTGGGTTTGACTGCTCTCAGGGGCTGTACCAGGGCTTTGAGGCTTTGTACACGCTCGTGAATGTTCACGAAGGAAACTGTGATGGTACAGATCTGTGTGAGCACTTACCCTACAGGCAATGCTCCAGAAGAAAAGGTGAGAGTTTTATCCTTCCTGAGATATATAACAGCACAAAAAGACTTGAGGGAGGGCTCTCAGAAGCTATTTCTGGTATTTTGTGCTTTGATTTGTTGCCTTTGTGGCGATCAAATCATTTAACTGTGATAGTCTACCAGACAGCAACAGTTTTGTTTAGTCCTGCTATTTTGGTTTGTACCTTTCTAAACCTTATCCTCTGAGGGGAAATACTAACTTGTCTAGACCAAGGTGCAGTATATTGGCTAGTTCATCTCCCAGGAAGGCTTTTCCTTTCCATAGGCAGTGCTCAGAGATGGACAATAGTGTATGTGGATTTAGGGAGACCGTTAAAATTCATCTACTTGGTTTTGCGCAGTCAATGCCTTCAGCAATGAGCCGAAGAGGCACAGATTCAGAAATACCTGCTCCTACCAATTTCATCTCCTCTAGACAATGTGATTGCCCACAGTGCATTTCCCATGAGTGCACTGAAATACATTTAAAGTTGCCTTCTGGCACTCTGGGTAGCTTATCTTGTAGCTGTTGCAGGCTGAGTAGATTCTGTGAGGTGGAAGCTGCCTCCACCTCTTTGCTCACCTGAAGTGCTTCCACCCTTTCCTCTTTATTTATGGAATTTGTGTCTCCCTCCGTCCCTCCCCAGAGCAAGAGCTTGGTGTGGTCTCCTTCCTCTTCCTAGAGCTTTTGAAGTGATAGAGCTTCTGTGGAGATAGAAAATGACCAAATAACTTTATTTTTTAAGAGGGGGGGGGGGGAGAAAGAGAAGAAAATTCTCCCTTAAAAAGGGGCATATGATGCTTTTTCCAGGATTTTTTTTTTCATAACAGAAAAACATCAAACTTTTATCAATGTGTATCAGTTGTAGGGGAAAAAAAAGCACTTTTTTTCCACTGAAACAGATGAGCATAATGCTGTCAGTCAGTGGAGAGGCATCTCTTATAGCTCAGGAAAGAGCAAGACTGAACTCAGCTGGGATGTGTCACCTTCTGCCAGACGAGCTCTGCTTTGTGAGGAAAGGCTGCTGGCAAACCGAAGAGGAGTAACTGGCTGATGGGACCCTGGATGCTCCCTGCTTCCCATCTTGTGCACCCTCCTCTCCCCCTCCCCAAACAGCAGCTTATTTTGACAATTTCACATGATTTTGGAGCTGATCATGCTGTTAAATCTCACTGCTTCTGGTACAGCAGAGCATACACCAAACAGACGATGGCCTCAGCCACAGAACTAGCAGCCTCTCCATCTCTGCTGGTGTCTTCTGCTGCAGCAAAACCTCTTGTTGTTACTTTTATAGGAAGCTTTCAGCAGCCTAATTTGCTATTCATATACATCTGTTCCACTGGAGTCTGTCATTAATCTCCTGGTAGGTTTAAGTTTTCCCTCTTATATTTGCTGCATGGCCAGTCATTAAAGAGACAACTAAATGAATACTGATACAAAACGAAGAGTAGGTTTCAGGGTTACCTGATAGCTGTTTTCTTGCTAAAATATACATGATGCATCTTTCAGTTAGGGGAAATAATAGATTGAGCACGTGGGTAGGTCCCTCCTGCCCCATCAGAGTGTAAAGCTTGGGGACAGGCACAGTTATGGTCCCCACGGTCCTCCTGTGTGTGATGAAGGCTGCTTTGGGCTGTGCTTCTGGAGAACAGACTGGCTTTGCTTTGCCCTGTACACCCCCAGCTTTTCCAGTTATTGTTACAACCTGAAGTACTACACTCATCTTCTAGAAATGTGATGGCTATTAGCCAGGGCTGCAAGCGAAGCTGTAAATGTTCTGCTGGGACTGCAGCATATGGGTAGAAAGGGGCATTTTTTAAGGTTCTTCCTGAAGTAGAGATGGAAATTAAAAAGATATTTTTGTCACAGGGCCAGACCCTGAGTAAGTGTAATTTGGCTCTGACGATTTCAGAGGAACACTGCCAGTTTATACAGCTGAAGACCCATCTATTATATTAAGAAAAAACAAACCTCATTTATTCTGTGTCCTTGTTGGCATCACAATCCAACTATTAAAAAAATGAAAACATAACAGACCAGTCCTGCAATCATGTAGCCGGCATATATTAATGTAGTTAAAATAAACAGAAGAGATTCTTTGTTTGGGGTTTTTTTTTTTTGGCCTTGAGGGGGTTCTGTTTTCATGTCTCCTTTGTAAACACAAGGGTGAGAGAGCTTTTTGGCTTCAGGAGTGCAAGAGTAGGTGGAAAGGAAAGGCTTTCTGAAAAAAGCATCACATCGTGAGATTCAGAGTACTGTTTCCATAGGGAACAAGGCAGAAACAGAACTTCTCTGGCTGCCCCTTTCTCCCACTTCCCCCAGTCTGTCACCTCCTCACAAACTCACTCTCCTGGGGTTTTGTTAGCACAGAACAGCTGACACCAGGCAGGGCTCCGTTCACAAGGGTGCTCCAGAGGATCTTGACTTGCAGTGTTGAGATGTTCTGGCTGTGGGTCATTCAGGATGACTTACTGACCAGGACAGTTAAGTTTGCTGTGGTGCCTGGGCGTGCTGGGACAATTGCAGGGTGGTTCAGTGTGTGCTGCGTTATTCTTCCAGGATGCTTCATAAGGATGTGACGTGATGGCGTGACAGTCGTGTAGAAACAGTGTGTGGTTCAACATGACTGGTGGGATTGTATTTTCACAGGCTTTCTTCCTGCAGAGCCTTCCATTTTGCAGATAATTGCCTCTGGGCTCCAACCCTTGGGCAGTTGTGAGATGGAAGCAGTAATTCTCAACCCTTTCACAAGAGGTTTTGTCTCAGAATTAATTGTTATTTGTCAAGTGCTTTAATGTTGTCAAGTGAAACCTGCTAGAACATTCTGTATTTTTTTCTCACTCACTTCAATATGAGGAGAGCAAGTGAGTCAAATGCTTGTCAGACTCCAAGTGAGAATACAGGGCTCAGCTGGACAGGCATTTAACCAAACACTGATAGAAAAGCCATACACATGCATGCAAAATTTGCTTTTACCCCCTGTCTGCTCAGTAACAGTTAATTTACAGCTCACTTCTAAATGGTGAATTTTAATACTATTTTCTTTCAAAAGTGTTACATATAAATTTGCTGTACCTAATGTAAAAGTGTCTGCAGGCACAGAAATCATTATTGCTGGGCTTACTGCTAAAGACTGATACATTTAGAGAGAAAATATATATTCTCTCCAAAGTGGAAACTCAGATTGTAAATTAAATTTGTCAATAAATATGGAAATAGTTTCCATTTTCCTCTTCTTCCCTGCACTGCTGAGATTGGTTCTTCCAGTGCCTTGTCACTAGTGTGGCAAGAGAAATGACTGGCTCCTGTCCCCTCTGTGGCTGACGGGCTCCCGGTGTCCAGAGAGATCTATTGTCACAGCTTTAGGTAAGTGAGTTAATTGCACTTTCATCAGTGATAGCAACAATACAAATTCTTTAGGAAGAGTGTCTGGAAGAAGGTAATTGGATTTAAGGAACTCAAAAAGACATTATGGAGAACTTATCTTCCTAGAAATGTCCAAATGATGGAGTAAGCAACACACAAACATCAGGCTTTGGTCTGCACAAGTACGTGTACCAAAAAGGAGCCTCAGGTGAAATTTCCTGTGAGTGAGCAAGTTCCCATTGTAGCCCTCACAGCCTCTGAGCTCTGCTCTTGGGCTTCTGTTCCTAAAGTGCAGTGTCTGTAAATGCTGTTACCCTACATTTGTGCTGCAAAGGTGCAGTTTGAGCTGGATGTGGTGAAGAAAGAATTGTCATGCTCTGGGATTTTTCTGGCTGCATAGGGACATGTAAAGTGTTCAGCCATCCCCTGGAGAGACAGTTCCTCCCTTAGTCTAAACCAGTACAGTGACTCTGGGCTCCATGGATCTATCCTGGCTTCTTTCAGCTCCTGGTTTCGGCCTTAAATGTCTCTTGGATGAAAGGCTTGTGTGTCAGTGTTTGCAGAGCAGTCTGTCCAGATGCTCCCTGCTGGTACTGGAAGTTGGAGTTAAGAGAAAGCAACTTCTAGAGAGAGAAAAGCAGGAAGAAGGCTTGCTCTTAAGACATAAAACTGAGTAATAAGATACACCTTAGACCCTTTGGTCCTCCCAGGGGGACCAAAAAACTCAAAACTATCAAAAATTTAATGAAAGCCTGTCACTCTGATAAATGGAAAAAAATCACCCTAGCATCAGAATAGAAATATAATTTCATTTTATCACCCTGTGATCATTAGCCTGGAGAGCAGAGATCTGAGCTTGGGATGCCATTTGTCCTGCGTGGGAACTCCCTGCAATCCCATCAAACCTGACAGGGGTGGTTTAATTTTTTTTTTTAATTAGTGGAGTTGGGGGGATTTTTATTTCTTGGTTCATTAAGATGCTCCTTTGTCTGCCTGGCATAGTTGTCCTCCCATCTAACACACATCTGTTTAAGGCGAGTGGTGAATCCGTTTCATGTGATTGCGTGAGTTTCACACATCCTTTCTCTAAGGGAAATAGCTTCAGGAGGTTGTGCTCTTCCCTCTCCAGGTCACCTCACATCTCCTTTTGGGGGCTCTGGCTTGTGCTGCCTTACCTGTGGGTCAGTGGAGCAGGACCAGCATGGGACGGAGCCTGTGGCAGGGAGGGCTGGTGGTGGTGGCAGCTCTGTGACACGGATGCTGTGTTGAGAAGGCACAGAGGATGGTGAGGGCTCATTTGCTATGAGCTGGCAGTTGACATGGTGACAGACACTCGGGTTGTTTTGCTGTTGCCACGCTCCTTTGCAGGGTTTCTGAGAGGTCGAGGAGCAGACGCTTCAGCATTGGTACTGCCTTTGGTTTTGTGGCTGTCAGCTCATGCTGTCTCCCTCTCCAGACATCTCCGTGTCTCCCGGCTGTTCAGCACTTCTGCTGTCTTTATCAAACCACTTTTACAGCTGACCCCAACTACTTGCTTTTGAATCCTCCCCTCACCCCAAAAACCTTCCGTGCCTCCTGCCAGCAGCTTGTCTCTCTGCCTCACAGATCCAGCCCTTTTCTCTTTCCTAGTTGTCTCCAATTCATTGTCTAGCTTCTCTTGGGCCAAGGAACTTAGTTTTATTTAGAGCCAGAGCCAAACCCATTTCAAGTCTCTGATAGTCACCTCCTGACATCAGTGAGGCTGAGTCTAATCTGATGTAACTTCACAGGTTGGTGACAAATCTCCAGCCCTCGCAGTGCTCAGTGAGGTGAGTGCTCTGAGACAGAGAAGCTACATCAAGAAAGAGAGCAGGTACCGCGGGGAAAACAAAATTAATTTATTTTCCCCACCATGCTGCTGCTACCAACCAGGAGCCCAGGGTGTGAGCTGACTTCTACCTATTTGAAAAGTTTTGGTCTTTTTTTTTGCCTTTCTCCATGATTCCAAACCCACAGTTAATTGTAAAGAGCCGTGTGCCAAGGTGCGGGCTTTGGCTGAGAGTTAAACACCAAGAGTTAAACTCAAGCCGTGGAGTTATAGAAGGCTCTGCTTTATCAGAGGAGTGTCAGGCTTCCCCTGGCTGTGCCTGCTATCAGTAATTAGCACAGCCTGCAGCGCCTGCTGCTGAACCGGCCACATGCTAAATGCTGCTTTGTCATCAAAGTACAGTAGCTTGTAACTAATTACATCCCAGCTTTATCTGGACCAGTTCTTCCTTTTAAATACACTTAATAACTCTGCCTTTGAAGGTTCTAGGCATAAAAATAACCACTTCAAATAATCTCCTGAAGACACATGCCACATTAGGTATAGAGCTGAAGTAGGCACCTTGGATTGTCTGAGCAAAACAAGAGCCCTGGGCTCCTGCTGGGACATGGATGGAGAGAGCTGCTGTTCTGGAGCGCTGCTTGTGTGCTGGAGAGGAAGGCTGGAGAGCCAAAGTTCAGGTTTTGACAAGAGTCCTGTGCATACATTGTCATTAAAGATGCGAGGAAGGAAAAGTGGACTGTGCCAAAAAAGAGCTGTGATTTGACTTGGCAGTGACTGACCTGAATGGAAAAACTAACAACATAAGGGCTAAAATTCAGCAATAGTCCCGTGTCCTCCTCTGTGACCCGAAGACCATCCATTTCTCTTCCTAAATCATGTTTAAACATTTCCAGTTGCACTAGATTCACAACTATGTCTTCTGTCATCCTCTCCCTGACCCTGTCAAAAGAAAGACCAAAGAAAACATTTTATTTTCCTGATCTTGGAAGTTCCTGTGGGATGGGAAACACATTTGCAGAAGGAAGGGCTGCTTAGCATGGTGTGGAATCTGGGCTGGAAGTTGGTGGTGAGACCAGGATTCATGGACCTGGTGCCTGCAGGTCTCCACTGGTTCATTTAAAGACTTTAAGTGCCAATCACTGAAGCCAATGCTGTGAAGTCTGAGTGCTGTAATTGGGCACTAAAACATCCCATAGGGCAGGATCGATTGTTGTTATAGCTGAGGATTTTTGCTGTGTACTTTTTATTATTATTTAATTTCCTGTTGTAAGGTGAGACCATAAACTTCAGTGATGCTTGGGATAGATGGGAATGTGCCAGTCTCTAGCAGCAGTTCCTGTGTCTGTGCATTAGGGAAAAGGCAGAAAATTCAAAATCTGTATCAGAACCTTGACAGGAGGGAGGAACAGAGCAGAAACTGGCCCTGCAGCTCCTCATCCCAAATCAAACCAAACAGGAGAAACAGGTAGTGCAGTGAAAATGTCATGACTGCAAAGTGCCAGGGAGGAAATCAGCTTGAAGTAGAAGGGGAATAGATTATGGCACTTTGAAATTAAAGGTGTTAGGGGGATTCCTGGGGGGAAGAGGCTGGGAGTTAGATGGGAATTCATTACAGAGAGACTGACTGCACTGGTGAATCACCTGGATCGTCTGGGTCCATTAAACCCGTGTCTTACAGTGCCCTCAAAACGCAGACGGGATCAGTTGGTGTCAGTGACAGCCTGTTTGTCTGATGTCAAACGACCTTTAGCAAAGGAGGCTCTGGAGGAAAGATGAATATTTACAACTCCAGCACTTCCCCTGCCACCACCCCTCTGATTGCAGTTCGAGGTGTCTGTGTGGTCCTGACTGGTGCTCGGGCTGATCTGTGTGTTCGAGTGGCAGGTGGGTTTAATGGCATTTGTTGGTTGTCAAACTGGCAGTGGAAAAGGCAAAGGAGGAGAGAGCTATCCACATGATGTGGAGAGACAGCACGCAAAGGGTTCAGAGGACTTTGATCTCGAGGGACCTGCTTTCTAAATTCAAGATTAGCCCCAGAACTGAAGCAAGTCTCCTCATCTGTGGTGTGAACTGGGAGTGACTTTAATAGAGCTATCATGGATTTATGTCTGGCCTAACTCCGGAAGAGTCACTCTGCATTTACATTTTAACTCGGCTCTGCCAGTCTGGACTATCTCCAAGAGGCTTCCTTGGCTTTGCTCTATAATATTTTTTTCAGCCATTTCAAGTGCAATTGTTAATGGATATCAATATAGAAAATAAAATGAGTAAATTCAATGCTAGTGAAAAATCAGAAAGCCAGCACAAGGATGGACTGAGCATGCATTCCCCTCTGCAGCTGGGCAGATATTCTTCTCTTTACCATAGCTCCTGCTGTGCCAGGTTTGTGCCAGGCCACCAGCCCTGCAGAGTCCAGCCCTGAGGACACTTTGCTGTGGTCCTTCAGGCCTCTTCACCTGTGGCCATTCTGCCAGCTCCTTCTTAGCTGTGAGGGTGACAATGTCATTGCTACAGCCCCATGCTAAACACCCAAGAGGGGAGGTGACCATGTCTCATGGGCTTCCCACAACAGCTTCCTCTCAAATGCCTCTGATCATGGGAATTGTCACCTACATCAAACTCTAAGTTCTGCAAAGGGTGATTTTTTTTTTTTCAGCAGCTTCAGACCCAAGCTATCATCAGATCTGCTCCCCCCCGCCCCAGTAATCCTGTACCTTGCAGATTTGCCTCCTCTATCACAGGAGCAGGAGAAGGCAGTAGAATGTGTCAGTTTTCAGCTTTAGACAGTTGATGATTTGCACAGTTTGCAACTTGCCACCAGAAAAGAGATTGTTTTATCAACACTCACATATGGTGGCTCATTCAGCTATAGTGGGACACAATTAATTATTTGAGTCTGCTGTCTGTCTGTCAGAGCACTGTAAGGAAAAGTTTTTGGATGCGTTGTTTGTTTATAATGACTTTTGTTCGCCTCGGAATGGAGAATATATTTTCTATTATTTTTCTTTTTTTTCCTCTTACCCCTTTCTAAAGGTTTAATTCCTATAATCCAAGCAGTCTCTTTTGTCTCTGCTGGTCAGTTATCCACCAGAGATTAAATTATCTCAGGTGGGAGGGCTGCAGTCAATGTCCTGCAGCAGCAGAGCTGGTGACCCAGCCATCAGCCAGGGCTGGGAGCCAAAGCGTGTCGGTGCGGTCGCTCCGTCAGCGCTTAACAGAGATGGTGCACGTGGGGACTGAGCTGGACTTGGCTGTCGCCTGAGTCACTGAGTAAAGGCCTCCTGGGTGTGATTCAGCCCTGAGTCACTGTCTGTCTCTTTGCTGACCACAGCCCTGGCCCATGGTGACTAAACTCAGCTGGATGCCCATGGGCACCTGGGTTTCAGTGCCTCCCCTCCATGGAGAGGATCACATCCTTCTGGGGTGCGTGGTCCTGGCTCTGAGGGTGTAGGGGACAGCAGAACAAAGGGCACAGCTAGATGAAGTCATCTTGTGAGTTGCCATGTGGATGGCAGAGCTCAGGAAGGGTGCCCACTGACATCCAGCCCTCGTGCTGGTACCTGCTGTGGTCCGGGCTCAGTGTGTCCCAGGGCCTGGCTGTCCTTCTCCACAGCGGTGGAGGGAAGCTGCAGCCCAGGGATGAGGTACTCAGCACTTCCACAGCTTTGCAAACACCACGGCAGCTCCAGCATGTAAAGTTCCTTTAGGAGGAAGGCACACCATGGTGTGGGGATGGTTGTCTCACGGTCTGCAGGCAAGTGCATGTGCATATACTTCATGTGCATTTATTTCAGCAGTATTTATGCTAAAGAAGAAATGTTGAGGGGTTGTTTGGTTGGTTGTTTTTTTTTCCCTTTGGTAACTTTGCTGATTTCCCTCACTCAATGAGTCTTGCAATTGACAAAAGCAAGAAAACTGGAATTATCAAAACCAACACATGTTGAGTGAGCTCAGGTACACCGAGGATCTTGCAGGTTCTCCTCAGACCTTCACCCCTCTGGCCTGCAGACCGTGGGACAACCATCCCCAGACCACGGCGTGCCTCCCTCCAAGAGGAACATCTTTACACACTGGGGCTCTGGAGCTGCTGTGGTGTCTGCAGAGCTGTGGCAGTGCCAAGCATCCTTATGGCTGCTGCTCGAAATGCTTCTGTTTCCAGTCAGGTACCGTTCAGGTCAGGAGGGCTTTGGCTGTATTCTCCGGGTGGCAGCTGCTGTAAAGGAAACAGATGTTTTGTTATAATTTCTAAAGACCTCTAATAGTTCTGTTAGATCTGGGGGAACAGAGGGCTGAGGTCAGCAGCGAGTTGCCATAGCCAGTGCTGCAGGACTGATTTTATCAACAGAAAAATGACTGTTTATTAGTGTAGGGAGAGTTGGGAAAAATATTTCCAGGGGGAAGGGAAGTATTTGTGAGTGTTGGCTCGCTATAAAAAGCTGTGCACAGACTTGGCTGGGTCTGTAGCTCCCTGTTAGCAGCTGCCCATGAAGCCCGAGAGCAACAAATGTTTGTTTCCAGAAGTTTCTTCGAAAGAGATCCCCTTGCACTTGGCGGAGCAGAGATGGTGGGACCATCCTTCCTTTGGGTCGCTGAGGGTGGTGTTTTGGTGTGTGTCACTGGGCACCAGAATCACCAAATCCAGTCCCTGCCTGCTGCAGGCGTGGGGCTGTGTAAGTGCCAACAGGAACTGAAGAGCATTGGGGGATTTTTCACCTTCTCCATCAAGAGCAGGTCCTTTGTTTTTGAGGCTGTGGAACTCGGGGGTAGGTCACCCCTCAGTTACAACCTAAGGTCCTGCAGTAAACTGTTGCTTTTCAATTATAACAAACCAGCCCCAAACAAAATGTGTTTTCCAAACCTTTGTCTGGTGTCAAAGTCAGGCTCTTTACATGATTCCCAAATGTTTTGCTTCCAAAACCTTAATGTTTTGGAAGTTTAACTAATCTGCATACATATTTTGCTTAGCTCAGGTCTTTATTTCCTCCTTTGATTCAGTTTGCAATACAGCCTTCTATGCAGGATATTAATTTCATTTTTAACTAGCTTCTTTCATCCTTGAGACTTGAATGCCAGGCACCTTGTGGCAAACTGGGTGGCCACAGGCTGGGAATAGTCAGGGAGTGAGTTCAAAGGCAGAAAAAACCCCATTTTGTCTGTTCAAAGACAGCTGTAGTCCCAACTGCTGATTTATTTTTGGGTGATTCTCATAAAACCTAATAATATTTAATTAATAAAAGTTAAAAATTGCTCTTTTATAAACAGCATCTGAAGGGTTTCAGTTCAAGTTGCTCAGGAGGTAAATGCCTCTGTGCCCATTCCCTGGCACTACATATTGGAAAACATTATGGATGGGGTGTTTCCTGCAGTGACTCAGAGCTGTGGTCTGGGTGTTTTCTGTCTCTCTGGACCAATTGGTATCACTGTTTTGGAGGTAAAAAGTGGGAGTTTCTGATTCAGGGAGAAGTGTGCTCATCTAATTCAGTGTTCCTCCTGACCCTGCCTTGGGTACTTGCAGGGGGTGTGGGAGTCAACGGTAGTGGAATAACTCACCCAAGGTCTTGCTTTAACCCTTTGTAATTAGAGCATCTTTTCAGCACTGAAATATGAAGTTTGTCATCCTGTCCCAAACTTTTATTGTTACTAATTATAACTCTGGCTATTCTTGTTCTCTGTACAAATGTTCAATACCATTTAAATCTATTTATACTGGGCAAGGTTGGAGTCTGTACTGGAAGGCAGGGCTTTGCATTACAGAGCAGGCTGCACGGGGTGGCTGATGTTTTCTGGGATACCATGGCACAGCTAGTGTGGCTGTACAAGGATTTGAGCAGAGAGTTCCACAGCTGTTTAAAGGGCTTTGGTTTTTTAATTCTTTATTCAGGTATCTAGTATTGAACATCTGAATTGTGATACAGCTCTGCAAGTCTCTGTTCTTGACGGGCTTTCTGTTCCATAAAGTTCAACAAATTGTTTTATGAGACTGTGAAAACTTTTGCATCCATGGCATCCTACAGCTTGGAGAACCTCAGTTCTACATCTTATTATTATTATTTTAAAAGGCATCTCCTTGATTTTGAATCTGGCTGGGGACTGAGCAGTGTGGGGGGGGAAGCACCATCTCCTCCCTTCACGTTTTCAGGCTGCACAAACCAGGGAACAGCCCATGAGATCTCAGCAGCCTCTCTTAAGGCACTTGGCCTGTTTCAACATCATCCCAACCATCTTCTCTCTGCTGCACCCACCATCCCAGCCCAGAGCCGCAGCTCACTGCTGTGGGACCAATGCAGCAGTGAACAAGTGTCCCCCGGTGAGAAAAGCAGCGTATTTGCAGAGCAGCAGACAGCACTTGCCAGCTGTAGTCGCAGCCAGACTGATCTTTAAGATAAATGTTATTTAAATTGCTCTATCTCAGCTGCTGTGGGAGCTGCACACCTCAGCTGAGCATGCTAAATATACGTTATTAATTGCCTTGCTCTTTACATGCACCGGAGGCTGGTGCATCGTTAAGTACTCTAAGAACATTTATTCCATGAGGTTTTGTTTCTTACCAAAATATTCCAGTTCTTAATGGCTTCTTTAGTTGGGATCAGGTTGGACCTGGAATCTTGTGACTTGTCCTGGTTTTCCCTCACTCTCCAAAGCACATGAGTAGGGTGTCCCAGGATCGGTGTTTAAGTACATCAAGCTTGTACCAAGCAGCGTCGTTAGACTGGAGGAGCAAACACCTTCTGAGAGTGTTTAGTTCTGCTGTTTTTCTGGATTGCTGCATTATCTCAAGGCTACAGCTGAGATGACTCTTTGCATTGTGCAGAGGGAGAGGCAGCTTTAGCTTTCCAAAGCATGGTTTGCAATTGGAGTAGGTGATCAGGCAAGTGTCGGGTATAGCCCATATGCAGGGCAGAAACCGAGACCCCTTCATTCAAGACAGGTCACAGCATGACTCACTTTACAAAGCACAAGGAACAGAACCCAAGTCCAATTTCTTGCTTGTCACCTTTGCTGTACATCTGGAGCAGCTGTGCTGGAGTTTCTGCTTTCAGAGGAGCATATAATGGCCCAAGAAGAGAATCAGAGAGTGGTGATCAGCCACTTCAGGAGCCCACGCTGCACTGGGTTCTGAATGGAGTGTGTCTTTGAATACTTCATGCACTCCTTGAGTCTTGGTGCATCCACGGGACAGGACGGGGCTTTCAAAGGAGGAGTGGGAGCTGCTTTTGCATTCTTTCAAAAATGCCTGCCTGCATCCATAGTGCTGCGGAGATGTAAAAGCTGGAAGAGCTTTTTCTTTCTGATGGGAGCAAACCTATCCTGGAAGATAACCTTGGCTGCACTCTGTATCACCAACTAGAAGCATTCTGCTTCACTTAAAGTAGGAAAAAAAACTTTCTTGGCTCCAAATAGCATGTTTTTTTATTGAGAACCTCTTCCTTTTTTACAGCCCTGTTTGTTTTTGCAGTAAAAGATGGTGAAGCACCTTGCCCAGTGGTATTAGTTACACACACCAGGTTCAGCCAAGCCCCTCTGTTCCCTTCCAGTGCTGCAGTACATGGTGAGATGTGCACTGGGGTTGTAAAGAGTCCTCTGCCGTGGGACAGGGCCCCTCACAAACACATTCCTAGGACAGGCTGCAGTCAGCCTCTAGAGCATCTTGTATCTGCAGAAGCTCAGCCCCTTGGTAGTCTTCTTTAAACAACTGATTCCTTCAGGCAGTTTCTAGTCTGCTTCCTTCCCTGACTGCATTTGTAAAGAAAAACACAACAGCAATCACCAGGCAACACATTATTGTATTATTCATGCCCTGTAGTTGAGAGTGATTGAGGTGGGGAAAAGGAGGAGAAAAACTCCGCAAAATTCATTACAGCTTCAACACCACAGAACCTTATGGGATTTGGGATAGTGTGGTTTTAATTGGGCTAATGGCTCCCTGTTGCATAGAGACATCTTGGAGTGGCCGTGCTGAATGTTTGTGGTTCCCTGCCTGGGGTGGTGGTGGATCAGAATCCAACCTGCCTGGTGCACATCTCGGAAGGATGCAGCGTGAATCACCGGGGAAGCCCAGGGAGTGAGTTCCAGCAGTGACCTACACCATCGCACGCTGCTGCTGCTCTCTTGGCCCCAGTACCACTTTACACTTGTTCTATCTTGTCTGTTGGGGCTGTAGATTGTGAGGCAGAGACATTCCTACCTGTTGCCTCCTGCAGTGCCTGACACATTTCATCTCTGATGTCAGCGTTGCTGCAATAGTTGGGTGGGAAATATAAAGGGATTGGTGTAACTTATTTTAGCACAGATACTTTGTAAGCACGAGCACAACTTCTCAATTCAAGGCAATGATTTAATTATTGAATGCTATTTGATATGTTACTTTGTTTTTTAAAGCAGGCAACTGTTGTATTTCCCTGGTCTTTAGACAGGGAAGGAGATGCCTGTCTGTCCAAAGTATTTACAGACAGACCACGTTATCTTAGCACCTGATATCTTAGGTGTTTATCCTTGTACTGTCTATTGGTTATCGGGCATAGTTGTTTTTCCACTTTGCAGTGTGTGGAGAGAGAAGAAAGTAAATGTAGATGCTTAATGGCTTCTTCAGTGAGGAACTTAAGGTGGAGCAACACTCCTGCATTTTCCAGAGCCTCTAGTTACTGGGTCATCCTCCTTCTGTACAGCAATCACTAAAGCTTCAATCCTGCTACTGAATCTTCAGGTGTGAGTCCCACAGCTACAAAGAACAAAAATAGTTTTACTGAGGATTTAGCCCAGAAGTCCTGCCCTCTAACAGAAGGGTTGCTTTATGGTTTCCATCTCATTTCCCCATGTGCTCCCCTGCCTGCCTTGGGGCTGTGCCCAGCCACGCTGCTGAATGTCACCAGTTTCAGTGTGACTCCCCGCAGACACAGGAGGTGGCTCTGGGTGGATCAGTTTGTTGAACAGGGCTCTTCAGTTTCCCCCGGGTGATGGTTGTGCATTTCTGCCCTCCGAGGATGGGGCAGGAGATGGCCCTGGAACCATCAGCAGAACTCTGGTTGAAGTGTGATGGTCAGAGGGTGAACTCTGCCTGCTAGAGCCCGTGGAGTCGGACAGTAAGTAAAGGATGAGTAAGGCTGAGCTGATACGGTCTAATTAACTTCCGTTCCAGGCTGCATTGTTTTCTGTGCTCCAGCATGGTTTCTTTGGATTTAAATTGATTATGAATATCAGCACAATGACAAAATGCTGCTTTTGAAATCCGACCTTTCACAGTAAATGGTTATTTGTTTTTCTGCACAAAAATATTGGCTTATCTAGGCTGATACAATTCTCTCTCTCCCCCCTCCTTCACCTTCACTGCTGCCTGATTTGTGCATGTAGTTTAATTAAAATCCTACAGTATTTTCCACAACTTGGTATGTCTCTGCTGCTAGCCTCGTATTTGATTTATATACAGCATTCCAGTGAAACTGCCTGGAAAAATTAAGTAGACATGAATCAACTTGCCTCAGGCTTTTGAAATCAAACATTTCACAGCTAACTCCCTGCGGACATCTCCTTTCAGCCTTGTGCAGGATAAATGTTACTGTAAGCTACTAAGCACAGGGCTATGTTAAAATGCAGTCATTAGGTTTGGGTTTTATAATTGTAGTTGTTTGCTAAATCATAATTTAGGAGCCAGGGTGCAATTTGATTCATTACTTATGATTATATGATTATTAAAAAAAAAAAAAAGAAAGGAAAACCAAAACTACTTGGGCTATTAGACTTCCATTTTTGTGTCTTGGCCTTTAGAATGAATCTAAACCAGTGGCGAATGTCAGATGTTTGTAAAAACAGTTTCAGCATAAGTGTGTTGGATGAAGCTGTTGTAAATGCTGCTTCTGTCTGTGTTTTATCTGGAGGTGTAAGCTGTTTGCTCTTAGATGCTTAACTGAGCTGCAGCTCTTTTTGGAAGCTCAGAAGCTCATAAACATTAGCTCTTTATCAGAATCTCAGCTTTAGTCTTTATCAGTGTGATTTAGAATAGACCAAAACAAACTATCATGCAGGAGGAAACCTGAAGTGCTGGTGCTGTGATTCCATATTCACATATTTGCCTTTTTTAGGGTTAAGAGTGAACAGCCAAAAGCAAAAGCCAGTTCTCCGCTTCTCAGTGCGGAGACTCAAAACAAGAGACCACAGACAGCTGGGTCAGTCACACCAGCAGCCACCAACCAGCCTTGTGTTGAGTTTCCAAAAGGACAAGCAGGAAAGGATGAAACCTCCTTTGTGCCTCCTGGGTTGTCTGCTGGGAGCCGACCAGCTCCCACGCACGACCATGCATTGAACTGTGTATTTCGTTCAGAGCTGAACTGCGCTGGTGTTAGTCACGGTGGAGCTTCTAAGATGTCTCTCATCCTTCCTGCCTCATGCTAGAT
Source organism: Antrostomus carolinensis (assembly GCF_000700745.2). NCBI lineage: Eukaryota > Metazoa > Chordata > Aves > Caprimulgiformes > Caprimulgidae > Antrostomus > Antrostomus carolinensis. The sequence goes on along the minus strand of NW_010289074.1, from coordinate 6,097 downwards.
GGGAGTTAATCAAGAATCACCAGCGTTATGGAAGACAGAAAGAGCCCACTGTGGGATTTGGGCTCAGCTGTGTCCTTTCAATAATTTATAATAAGTCTTGGGCTGTAATAACCTAATCACAAGGATTTGGGGAAGGGAGGCAGTGAATTTGTTTGTTTCCTCCCAGCCACAGGTGATATTAAAGTGAAGAAAGAAAAATTAATCCCCTTTTCTGATTTGTCTTATAAAAGATATGCAAATAGTATTAGGGGCTGATCAAAATGCCGGTGATTACTGGATTGCTAAGAGTGAATACTAAAGCAGTCCCTCTGGAAAGCAATGCTGTTGTGGCTCCTAAGAGGCAGTTGTGAAGATGTTGGTTGCTGTTAGAGAGCAAAATGCTGTAGGTTGGAATTGTCTTTAAGGTCATCCATGGAAGTATGTTGGCTTGAGGGATGCAGGGTGTGGCTTTGGGTAAGACAGTTTGGGTAAACTGGGATGCTAAACACAGCGGGTAAGATGTGAGCTGAGCTCTTCTTACAAAAGAACAATGCTTGAAGGAGTGGGGGATGAAAGATCAGACCCAAAGACATTAACTTGGCTTGGTAGATACCATGGTGTGAGCTAAATGTGGGGATGACTCCTCTGTGCTGTCTGCTGTCAGGAGTGGAGGCTGCAGTGTGTGTCTCTGGTGTTTTGCAGATGGAAGGCAGCAGTCTGAGCTGCCTGGGTATGAGGCAGTGCTTCGGGAACCCAAACTATGGGTTTGGGTGAAAGGGAGGAATTGGGCTTTAAAACAGACTTTTATGGCTATGAGACCTCCCTCCTGTGCTGCAGACCAGGCTGTGTGGGACTGCCTTGCCGCTGCTGCCCAGAAGCTGTGTGTAGCTCCACGCCAGAGCTCAGCTCATGCACAGGAACTCGAGAACCCTGTGCCTTGTTTGTGCAGGAGAAACCTGAGAGGAAGGTAAAACAGGAAAGGAGTAGGAAGGCCTGCGAGAGAGAAGCAGATGTGTAAAGGAGGAACTCACCAATAACGTGTTGGTGGATCATAAACTGGAGGAGCACGGGGCAAGTGTGTTTGATAAATGCATTGAACCAGGTTCCTCGCCGTGCCGTGCGGAGCTGGCGGGGTTTGTGAGGTGGGTGTCAGCCATCCCTGCCTTCCTGACCTCCGGAAATCCTGCTGCCTGGGAGACAACCTGTCATCTCGTGTTTGCAAGTGCTTTTCAATTTAATACATTTTAATCAGAAAATTAATCAGGAAACACCAGTTCAGCAAGATAATTGAACAATGAAGAGACATGATAATTACTGTTTAGTCTAATTAACTTTGTTAAGTCTTTATTGGGAACAGAGACTTCCTGAGTGAAACTTATTAAATGGTTCTCCCTGGAAAACAGAATCTCCATCAAAAAGCCTTTGTTCCTCACACTGTTCGTTAGGAATTGGGTGTCTGTCTTTAAATCATTATGAGGAAGCCAGCAGGTGGGTTTTGGGAAAACTGTAAGTTACCTTTCAATCCAACCTCCTACATCTTCAGTTCATTTACATCCCTCTAATCCATCGCTGTTCTCGCTTCTTCCCAGGTAGGCAGGATTTGATTGCCAACAAAACCTACGGGGCTGTGCAGCCCTACAGTGCTGCATCCACATGCATCCACATTTGGCTTTGTTCCTGTCTCTCATCTTCAGGCATGTGGAAAATGGAGAAGTGATTGGGGATTGTCAGTAAAGAAGGCTCAGGGACTTTTCTTCGCTGATGTAAATACAGAAAAGCACCAAAATCTTTGGTAGGACCCTGACAGGACCGAGCTGCTGGGAAGCCTCCAGCGCTTGGTGGGTACATCAAGGGGAGTACATGGTCCTGTAGGTCGGGATCATGGGGTGTGGGGAAGGCCAGGTCTGAGATGGAGAGGTGTCAGGGTCATTGGGCATTGTCAGAGCTGTGCTGTTACTGCTGGATGTTTGTATGGAGCCAGAAAATTTAACCTCGGTGAAAAGTCTCCAGGAACGAAAGCTGCCATCGTGTCTGTTTTGTGCTCCGCGGCTCTGACCTCTGTCCTTGCAGGATCTCAGAGGGCTCCAATAAATAAGCTGTGTTCATTGAAGAATATTAATGGGCATAAGGAGCAGCATGTGCCTGGGCACAAATTAGCATGAAAGAGTCAGTCTGTCTGATCCGGCCTCTCCTCTGGTTTTGCTTTGCTTTGCTTTGCTTTCCTGATAAGGGCGTAGCATTAAATATTTATAATTTCAGAATGGAAGATTAAAAATAAATATTGAAATGAACTTGATAGGCTTTTGATCTGCTGAGAGAGCCCTTTGGCTGGCCACAGTCCAGCAAGCAACTGACCCACCGGTAGTTTGTGCATTATTCATATGAGGTTAGGTCAGGAAGATGAGAGAGACTCGGGATATCGACCCTTTAGGAGCAGCATGAAGGAACGTGATTTAATAATGTGTGGCTCGTGGGGTTATCTTCTCGAGGCAGCAAGCTATGACCCAGGGAAACTCAGAGGTTCAGATCTTGCTCTTAGTCTCAAGTTTAGCACAACTGAAACATCCTCTTATAGCCAAGGGATTTACATCCACATAGCTGAGCAGAATCTCACTTCCCTGGGGACAGGAGTACCTAAAACAAGCTGCAATCCCTTGGCTGTTTAAGGTGAGGCTGTTTTGCTTCTCGTCAATACTAATTGTAAACCACAGAAATACTTTTTGAGTAGAGCAGGTCTGCCTTTTCCAAAATCCAGGTATTTTAATGAGCAATTTTTAATGAGAAAAATGCTCTGAAGGAATGTTTTACTACTTCTGTTTCTCACAAGCTCAATGAGCGTGAGAATATCTCAGGCTGTACCCAAGACACTCTGCCTCACTTCAGACCTTAATGTTTTCATTACAACTAGGGTACAGGATTGCTCCCCACAAATCCTGTTATCTCCTACAGTTAATTTGTTCAACTAATAGCCTAAGTGTTTGGAATTTCTTGTTAGTGAATGGCACTGTAATTAAATTTCGGATTTATTTGGTCCAGTTTATAATTAAAATAAGTACTCAACAGACTTATCGTTGTATGTTGCTCTTGGGTTTTTCCACCCATGTCCTGCTTTTGAGGCTGCAAAGCTATTTGGAGACAACTTCATTGCTTGTTGGTTTTTCTGGGTCGCCTGGTGGCGGCCGTTGTTTTGTTGCGCTGAAGCGCTGCGTGTTTTCACGACTCAAGACGTGGGTCTGTTGGGAGAAAACATTCGTGGAGAGTGCAACCTAAGAGCCTTGCCTACTTGTTTATTTTCTTCTTTCTCCTCTCCCCCAGTTAATTATCGTGTAAACGCTGCTGGTTCCTGTAGGATTGTTCTACAGATCTGGCAGCAGAATTTGCCTATTGCCAGAAAGAGACAACTAATGGTTTTTCTAGGGGGGCAACTCTTGAGAAACCTAATTTAATTTTTCCCTCCCATTGTCTCCTGTGGCATCATATAGAAAATAAAATTGCTAAAGCTTTCAAACACTTCCCTGACTGAACAAGAGAGTTAATTATTATTTAAGAGGGACAACTGGATAAGGTTAAAAGCTGTGAAATAAGAGAGGAAAACATGAAAAGTCGAAATTGCAAAGTGAGGGGGGAGGAAAGAGATGATACTTTTCTACAGCGTGGTATTTATACAGACCAATATTTGCAGTTTCAAGGTAAAGGAAAAGTTGAATAATCCTTTTTCATTTCTTTTTTTCTGCAACCTTTCCAGGACAAGTAAATTGCTATTTTCTCCCTCAGAAGGAGAGATGGGAACTGGTGAACCCACTAGTTTTGTTTCAACCCGGTTTGGTGGCCATGCAAATGGTTTGACTCACTCTGCCTTGAAGATATACACCGTATTAACCTTTGGGAAGTCAGCTGTGGTATTCTGTAAATCACATTTTAAAACTGTTCTTTGCTGTACTGCCCTAAAAACTCAAATCCCTACGGCAGCAACTATCTCTTGTCTTGTGCCCGTACAGCGAACGGCGCAGCACGTGGGATTCAAGAACGTGATGAAAGGGCGAGGGATTCCCTAAGCACCAGCGCAGAGCAAATAATTAAGCATATCATAAAGCTTTAATAGGGGCTTCAGCCTGTTCTTCAGGGTGGTTTTGTGCCTGTAGACAGTTATCAGTTGGCTGTGCTTGGAAAACCCCAAAGACAGAGATAGTTGTGCTGTGTTGGGTCTGCTCCCCAAATCTTGTTCCACACCTTCCTTCCCTCACTCGACGCCGATGCAGAACTGAAGGGATATGTGGGTACAAAGGTCTCACTCTAGTAAAGAACACGGGGAATATTTTTTTTTTCTCAACAAGGTTATTCCTTCCTGGGCTCCCAAAGCCTTTGTGTTTATGCTGTGACATAGGAGATTTACCTCACCTGACTGTTCAGAGCCACAAATACTTTTAGCGCTCGATAGGCAGCAAGTCACAGTCTGATGAAAAACTTGCACCATGCTGCTCAGTTTTATCCTGTATCCTGCCAAACAGCTTTGTCACAGCTACTTGTGCAGCCTGTTTCTTTTGTCATAAAACTTCCTGTGCTGTGCCTACAGCACTCACCTACGTGTCTAATTTCACTTCACTGTAACAGGCAGGCTACTGAATCTTAAATAAATGCTCGTTGGTCATTAAAGCTGTATTTACAGAGACTTAACAGCTCTGTAACAGGCATAGAACTTGCTCTGCAGAATTGTTACTGCATAAATATACCAGAATAAGCAGCTGGTAGTTAAAAGCTTTGTAATGTCTGGAAAGCTGTAATTTGCTGATTAACAATGGTTGATTGCAGTTGTATTGCAAGATCTATTTCTCAGCATCGCCAGAAACTTGACCCATCTCCAAAAAGGCCAAATGAAAGGAAAACCACATTTGAGGTGCAGGTGAATGACCAGTAGCTGGAGCAGTTTTGGCCCCTGATGCTGGATTGTTCTTGGTGGAGATGGGTATTTGCGGTGCTGCAAGGCAGCTGTGGCAGGAGCTGGTGTAGGTCAGTGTGTGTCTCTTGTCATGATGGCTTTGCACCAGCTGAAGGTCTGGCTCTGTGTTGCTGAGGCTCAAATAGATGGAAAGCCAACAACAGCCATGCTTTCTTTTCTGTTCTTGCTAATTTTCTACTGCTAATTTGTTGGAGTTCCTGAGCATGTCACTTCACCCCCATCTGTCTCTTCCTTCTGGGCTTTGCCTTTCAAGGTTGCTGGCATTTCAGGAAGCTGTTTGTTCAGAACCAGGTTTATGTGAAACTGTATTTTTTTCTGAAGCTTCCACGTAGCTCTGCAGTATAGATTAATGTACTAACACCACTGAACTCCTTCTAACTGACAGAGTTTTGGTAGGATGCAGGTTTCTTTTACATGAACATGCCTTTCACCCAAAGGTGTCTTCAGAGTCTTTTAGTCTTTATTTTAAACTATATTATGTCCCTGCTTGAAAAAAAAAAAAAAGAGAAGAAAGAAAAAAGTCAAGAACATAAATTAAGCCTTCAAATGCATGTGCAGTTCTCTGTGACACAAACTTTGCTCTTGGGGTTTATGATGCTAATAAAATACTATTCACTGCTAACAGCTCTTTCCTTCCCAGCCTCACAAACTGAGACAAATAAGTGCAGGTATTGAAGGAGTTCACATTTTATGTCTCTTTGCATCAATATGCCCCTGCTTTATTGACATTTTGAGGTAGAAACTGGCTAGTCATGCCTGGACTATATTAACTATTATTTATTATTTGGACTGAGGACCCAAGCCCTGCTCGTTCTAGGTGGTTGTACATACAAATCAAAACTATTTGTATCCCAAAGAGCCTCTAAATATTATGAGAGACAAGAACTCAGCAGGATAAAAAAAACCCCAAGAAGCAGTGCGACAGTTTGTGTAATAGGTGATGGGGAACAGCACACACAGCCACCGCGAGCATTGGCGTCGGCCCGTGGTGGGAAAACGTTAGGGAAGGGTTTGCAGCAGGTTCTTGCGTGCAGAGGTCCACAGGGGTTCCTGTAGAAGAGCCTTCCCTGCAGCAGAGCCTTCCCCACAGATGATAATGAGAAAACCACAGCAAAGTCCACTGTGTCCCAAAATAACCACTCGATAGAAGGGCTTGTATCT
>NW_010289073.1:0-3155 GCF_000700745.2 Antrostomus carolinensis | reverse complement strand
AAGATTCCACCCTTAAGCTGCTGCAATGGGGTCCCTTGGTGCTCAGGCCATGGAGGGGACCTCTGGGGCTCTGGGACACATCAGGTGTCTGCCTGTGAATTGGTACGTGCTCAGCTGGACCGTTCCTGCAGCAGCAGGGAGTGATTGATGCCTCACAGCCAGAGCACCAAGGCTGAGGGAGCTTTGAAGACTCATCCCTTTGGAAGGTAACTTTTCCAGGAGCTGAATCCTTTTTCCTGGCCAAATGCACAGACCTTGCTCTGTGGAGAACCCCAGTGTCCTGGTTGTGCCATTGTGACCTTTCTCTGTGTACTCTCTCATGTCACAGCCTGATCTGCTCTGTCCCTTCCTTCTGCTTTTTGTCCCACTCACTGACTGTCCCACTGGAACAGCAAGAAATCCCTGGAAAATTCCCATTTATGGCTTTTTAAAATACACCTTGTGGATTCAGACTCTTCCCTGAATAGAAGTGTAAGTATCACAAGAGAATCTTGAAACATGAAAATATTAAGAGCGAGATGAGTGGAAACCATGCAGAGTGTTGCTTTTTGCAGAGCATTTTATTTAATCACTATTATTTAAGGCAATAAAATCAGAGGGATCTGTTTGCTGTAATAGAATTGATATCTTCATGGTCAGTTGTAGCAGCAGCAGCTGATATTATAGACAGGATTGTCATGACAATTCTGAAACATGTTTTGCTGTTCAAATATTGGTAAAAGCTGCTCTGGTTGGTTGGGTATGGATGGCTCCGTCAGCACAGAAACCACTCCCATCGCAGTCACTTCAATTGTTACTCCAGCTGGTGCTTGTGCTCCTTCTTCCATATTTAGGAGCTACTGAGACTTGAGGACTGGATGGTTAATAGGAAGCACAGCCTGCAATGAAAGCAAGAAATAGTTTTCATTTTGGGAAAGGATTATATTTATAACAAACTCTCCTCTCTACCATTCTTCCATAGTCCCATGGCATTAGGAGCACACCAAATTTTTATAGCTGATGTAATAAGCACAAACTCCATGTTACTCAAGCTACTCACCACTGCTCTGCACACCAAGACCATTCTTCAGAGTGGTGATCAGGGGATATTTGCCCTGCTTGCAGAAAGTACCAGTGAAGTCATCCATATCAATGGTCCAAACCATAGCACCTCCAAAGTTGTTCTTCTTCAGCCAGTCAATCTGTTCAGTGCCAGGGGAGGAATCCCAATTAGTCCCAGTACCTGCACAAGGCCTTCTGCCTTATTATTAGCACAGCCACACACCCCACCATACCTTGATGTTGAAGCTCTTGATGTTGTCATAGCCAACCCATTCACTGCCCTGGTAGGCATAGGGGACATCCTGGGGGGCATCCCAAGCCTGGGTGGCTCCAGAGCTCAGGAATGTGCAGATCTAGGAAAAAAGGGGAGAGAGGGAGAGGTTAGCAAGTGTCCTACAAAAAAGGACAGTTGGAATATTACATGGATTAAAAATTCTTTGCTGGGTAGTTTGAAGGGTGTTTGTGGTGTTCTCAGTGGCCTGGGTGTGTAGGAGCACACGTACCTCGTAGTAAGCCAATAAACCAGCCTGCTTTGTGTATTGTCCAGCTGGCCCAGGTCCTGATGTTGGAGCCCCAACAGCAGTGTTAGATGGGTTTTGGAGGTTGAAGTTATGTCCATAGGTTGGGAATCCAACAAGGAGCTTCTGAGCTGGAGCACCATTGTTCTTCCAGTAGTTCATAGCATATTCCTGTTAAAAAAAACCACCACAGTTAAAGTCTGTGCCAGAATTTGTAGGCAGGAAGATGACTTCTGTGACAAAGGCTTCCAAAATATACTTACAACACTGAGGTAGCTGTTAGCATTATTGTACAGAGGGCTGTTCTCCCCAGTCTGTCCATCCCCAGAGCTATAGAAGTCATAAGTCATCACATGGATGTAGTCCAAGTACCTGTGAAGAACGTGGATTTGTCTCTCTCCTGGCCTGTTCAGTCACCCAGACCTGAGAGTTCCTTTAGTGCTGGCTGTTTACCCCACCACATCCTTGGCCATGTCGTCACTTTCTGCAAATCAGGGGTCTTCAAGACCTTTTTGAGCTGGCCTTGTAAGTTCTGGAGCCAATTCTCTCCTCCAGGGGAGGGAGGCACAAGTGAAGCTAGAGCTGGAATTGTGCTGGTGTTCTGGGAACCCAGAGATGTTCCCCAATGGCACTGAGTGGCTGGGGGAAGACTGTTGTTACACTTCCCTTCCCAAGTTATCCTGTTCCTCACCACTCACCCAGCGTTCTTGCCTTACACAAAAGAGTAGGGACCCCACATGCAATGAGGTTGGTTTCTGCCAGGTGATGGAACATTTTCTCTTAATTTCTTGAAGGAAAACCACTCAAAGCACAGCAGTGATACTGAGAATTGTCTACTCACTGTCCAAGCTCAGGAATCTGGTAGCCAGACTGAATGTTGGAAACGCCTGCAGCAACAGCAGCAGTGACCATGAGACGGGGCTTGTTGACTTGTTTGGCTTCCTGCTCAAAGGCTGCCACCATTTCCTGAGGGACACCAAGAAACAGCTCTCACCATGGACTCTCTGGGCTCAGGCTTTGCAGGTGCCCAGGGCTCTGGCCAGAGCTATGCAGAGCAGAGGACTTGACCAAAACCCACCTTAACCAGGACAGTAAAGAGAGCCTTGTCCTGGGCTGGGCTGCCCCTGGACCCAGGGTATTCCCAGTCAAAGTCCAGCCCATCAAACTGATATTTACGCAGGAATTTGATGACGTAATTGATGAAGGTCTGGCGGTTCTCAGGAGTGGAAACCATTGTGGAGAACCTAGGGAAGCAAAGCAGGACAGAGTGGGATTTGGTTAATGCCTCTTCTGCCCTCACCCTCCCTTTCTAGGTTGCTGTTATGGGAAGGAGATGGTTTGAACTTACTTGGCTGTCCCGAAATTCCATCCTCCAATTGCCAAGAGGGTCTTCAGATTTCCATTCCTGCAAAGTGAGGGACAGGAACATGTTTTACTGCAAGTGTCTGGACTAGCTGTCTTTGTAGGCCATGATCTTCTGCTGTGAACATCACACTGAGTTGCTGTCACCATCCCCAAAGGACTGCAGTTGACAGCCTGCCCTGCCCTCCCTGTCACAAACTACATCTCCTTGGCATCCCTCAACCATGGACTGTG
>NW_010289072.1:32062-35878 GCF_000700745.2 Antrostomus carolinensis | reverse complement strand
GAGCATCCCCCCCCTCTCCCGGATCCACGCATCCCCTCCCTCTCCCGGGTCCACGCATCCCCCCATTCTCCGGGGCTGGGCATCCTCCCACCCCCGGGACTGGGTATCCCCCGCCCCCTGGGACCGGGCACCCCCCCAGTACCAGGCATACCCCCAGTACCAGGCATCCCCCCCCCGGGGCTGCTCGTCCCCTCCGCGGGGAATGGGGGGGGTGCATGGGGAAGGGGATGGTGGTGGTTGGTGGTGGAGGAGCGATGGGAGGAAGGTTTATTGTGTCCCCAGGACCTCATACCCCGCAGCGTGTGCATGAGGTGCCCAAACCCCGGCGAGGGGGGTTACCCAGAGCTGTGCTTCAAACCTCCAGCAAAGAGACTGGTCACTCCTTTCCAGGCCCAGCATCTGCCCTGCAGCGTCCTCCCAGCTCCTGTGCTTTTGCTCCTCTCCTACATCTGCTCCTCTTCCTCCTCCATCTTCATTCTCTCCTACATCTGCTCCTCTTCCTCCTCTGTCTTCATCCTCTTATACGTCTGCTCCTCTTCCTCCTCCTTCCTCATCCTCCAGCAAGGAGCCCAGCCGCCGGCGCCAGCTGTGCCTGCTGTTGCTAGAGAACCCCAAAGTGAGTTTTGGGGTTTGCATCCCTTGCCTGCCTCCCTTACACCCCTAAAAGCCATCTGGGGAGCAGGCTCTGAAGTGGGGAGCTGTAGGATGGCTTCTCGATGGAGGATGAAGATGGAGGAGGAAGAGGAGCAGATGTAACCACACTCCCTTCCCTGCTTGGGAGCATCCTGGTCTGGGGTTTGGCTCTGCAGCCTCCCATTTTGGGGGGCACAGGAGGAGCAGGAAAACTGGGATCACTCATGTGGGTTTCCCACGGGCATGTACGTGCAGGGTATGTCACAGAGCCCAGTGGGCTCCTGTCCCCTTGCAGGACAGGGTCACCCTCGCTGCCATGTCACCCGGACAGAGCCACGATGTGGGGGATGTCCTAGGAGGACAGGCTGCCTACTCCTGCTCAGCATCTCTGACTGTTGGGGTTGAAAACTTCCAGAAGCTGCCTGCAGGCTGAATTTCCTATGGCTACTGGACTTTTCCGGACCATTTCCTGCACCCTTTCCCCTGTGCATCTCTCCTCTCAATGCTGGGAGGGGGGCTGAACACCACCTCTTCTCCCCACAGCACTCGGGACTGCGGCACTGATGACGTCCCAAGCTGTGTCCTGGGTGTTAACCCTCCCTGGATGGGGGGGCAGTGAGTTTTGGGGTGGCTGGGCTGCGAGTGGGCAGGCAGGCGTGCAGGCAGTGGTGGTGGGATGTTTCCTTCCTGGAAGGCAGGAAGTGTTTATGTCTTTGCACGAATGACATGGAGCCTAAAAATAACCAGCAGGTCTCTGTTGTGAGCAAATACCCCCTGGGATTTGCTTGATTTTGCTTTATTTAAGAGAGCGAGGTGGGGGAGAAGAGAGCCCGGGAGAGCGAGCTTGACGTGCTTCCGCACGCAAAACCGCTGAGCATGCGATGGCGGGTGCGCATAAGGTGCCACTTGTCTTGCCAAAGGTGTGGTCTGCAGCAGCCTGGCTTTGAAAAGCGGCTTGGTGGAAATGGAGCCGTCCTGTTGCTCAGCCAGCCTTCCCCGGCGGGAGGGGAACTGGTGGTTAGCTATGAATAGCACAAAATCATAGCCCTCGCCTTCCCGAAACGCCCTGGCCAGGCTTCTTGTGCTGCTGAGCCGCCCGGCGTGCCTGGGGCTGGGAGCGGGGTGCTGTGCTCTGGGTGCCTTCCCAGTGTCCCCACCCTTGGGGACCCCATCTGCTGTGGAGTCATGCCGCAAAACATCCTGCAGGGAGGTGGAAATAGCTGAGGGTGAAAAATTTGTTGGAGCGGGTTTGGGTGTGGGGCCGTAGCGCTTCCTGGTGAGTTGGGGAGTATTTGGCTGTTGGACGAAGGCTCCTTCGTGGGACCATCCTCTTTTTGGAGATGCCCCCAGCCTTTATCTCCATCCTTTATGGGTTTTTTTGTTTCTTTTCTTTGCACTCTTGAAAGGAAACTCTTCAGTAAGCATGCTCGCTGACCTTGAAACCACCGGCAGCGAGCTGACGGCACAACTGGCTGCGCTGGTGCTTGCAAATTAGGGCTTTGTTCCTCTTTCCATCGAGGCTCATTGATAAAACCCCTCACTTGGCAAGTGGGCAGCATCTCCTGCCTGCTGTAAGCCACCTCTCAATGTGTGAAGCAGCACCCCAGGGACCAGTGTGATGTGCGAGGGGACCTGCTGGGTGTCTTTAGAAAGGGCAGTAAAGGAGTTTTTGGGAGGGGAGAGGGTGCATGTGATAGAGAGCATCCTGCACCGGGGTTCCTGTTGGCCCTTACAGGTGGGCTCTGAGCAAAGTCAAGGTGTCTCAGCCAAAAAAGTCATGTCCTGCTGCTGAGACACGTTTCTATCTTAATTCCACCCGAGCTTTGCTTAGGAAGGAAGGTTTGACACTGCTGATTAATAATTCCCTGTAAAACAAGTTTGGGAGCAAGGGCTGCAGCTTGGGTACCGCTCCCAGTACCTCCCACTGGGTACCAGCATCCTTTCCATCAGTGACCACCTCTGTGGTGGGGTGCAGAGTCACACACACATTTCTGGGGTGACATGTCTGGATTTCTTCTTTTTCACCCTGCCCCCGTCCCTGTCTCAAACAGCTTTCCCTGACTCCAGGGTAAGGACTTTTAAATCAAGTAGCTAAAGGCGAGTCGGTCACGTGGAGGATGGGGATGTGGCACTCAGTTTTCTGCCAAAAGGCAGAAACGTGTCGGGGAGGGGGTGTGAAATGCCGGGTCTTTGTTTTTCCGGTGCTCCCAGTTGGATTTGGGGGAAGGCATCCCCCTGATGCTTTCCCCTCCTCCTTGGTAGATGCTGGTGGTGGAGCACAAGGCGTGCGGGGGATCGGCAGCACTGATCTGGGCTCGATTGAGAAATACCTCTGTTCTTTCTAGGAAATGCTGCTTATTTAGTTATATTTTTGGCTGTCGACACTGGCTCTCCGAGGAGCCCGTGAGAACGAAGGGTGGTTGCTTTTGCTTGTTTAAAAATAATAATACAACAGTCGAGGCTTGTAAAACCAGAGCTGTCCACTGCAAAGTTGGCTTTCCAGAGCCTTTTCCTCCCCGTTGCAAAGCACTTTTTGGGTCAGTTTAAGGCATTTTAGGTCATGTTGCTTACTTGCATTATTTCACCCTTGCAGCTTGGCAGACAAATAGCTCATTTCAAATAAACCACGGCTTAATATGTTATTTCTCACCTTTCCTTTTTGTTTTATTATGTTTTTTTAATAAGCCAAGCTGCTTCCTTCTGGCATCACCTGGAACAACAGGAGTCTGGTTCCCATGCAGCCCTTGCTCCGGGATATCTCCCGACAACATGCGGGCTCCACCAGCAAAGGGCTCGCTGTTTGTGCCTTATTTTCACTGTTTTTTTGAAAAAGAGGGTTAAAGAGCATGCTGGGGTGATGGGCTGGGCTCCAGTGCTTCCTCCGGGGTTTGGTGATGCCCCTCCGGCAGTGCTGGGGCTTCCTGCTGGCTGCTGCTGTGTTTCCTGCCTCCCAGTTTGGGTCACTGGTGCTGGGTGCCCCTCGGTCCCTCATGGGTGTATCTGTGCCAGTTCGGTGCCGAGAAGCTGCTAGGGCTGCCCTGCACCCAGGAGGAGTTAGGAGGATGCTGCAGTTGTTGCCGCTTCCCAAAGGATTTTGCATTTTATTTAAAAAAAACCAAACCAAACCAACCAAACAACCCTATAAAATAACCTGGGGATGCACAGAGGGAGATTTATTTGATT
>NW_010289072.1:31612-31963 GCF_000700745.2 Antrostomus carolinensis | reverse complement strand
GCTTCCTCTTCATTGCAGCGGCCGGGGCAGATGCATCCTGCAGCTGCAGCCCGGCCGCCCCCCGCTATATTTAGTCCATTGTTTGCTCCAGCTTTGAGTCCTTGCCAGGTTCCTGGGCACGGGAATAACCCCTGTGTCGTGCGGTGCGGGAGAGGAGCAGCTTGGTGAGGTGGGAAGCTGAGCGCTGTATGTTGCCGTGACTTATGTGGGAGAGGCTGCAGAGTCCACCTCCTGTCTTTTGGGATGCTCAAGCAGCATCCCAGTGCTGTCTGCAGCTCCTCCAGTGTTATCCATCCACCCCAGGCTTGGTGGGACTGGTTGTGCTGGGAGAGGGGCTGCAGGGGAAGGCAA
>NW_010289072.1:26136-31558 GCF_000700745.2 Antrostomus carolinensis | reverse complement strand
GCTGGTGGAACTTTGAATTTGGGCAAAACACCTGGAGAAGAACAGTGCTGGTTTGTTGGGGTGGGATGCCCTCCTGCAGGGTGTTGGTCTTTTTTGTGATTGGGGAGAAAATGGGCTCTTTGTTAATGAGCCACAGCCAGGATTTATCTTGGGTTGGGCTTTTAGGTCCTTGAGATGAGGGCTGTGAGGGGATGAGTTGGCTGGGGCAGTATTCCTGGCATTTGTCCCTCACCCAGGGGTGGAGATGCAGGCAGGAGGCAAGGATGCTGCACAGGGGGGCTTGCCTTTGCATCCTCTCTTGCCTAGAAAGGAAACCCCTAAAGACAGTGGTGTGTGAGGGAAGGGGTGCTCAAAGCTGGTTTGCCCTGGCTGGTGGCTAATGCCATCATAAAATCCATGCAGATCACTTCCGAGCATCATAACTTCTCGTAGGGGCATGAAAACAGAGCAAAGCCTCACTAGCTTGGCTGATTTTTTTTGAGAATAATTCAGATCTTGACACACCAGGCTGAGATGTCGGATACAGTGGGGTTCTTTAAAATACAGTAAAATAACAAAACTACTTTTTTTGTTAAGGATAAATTGCCTGTTTAAGCACCTGCTTAGTGTTTGTTAGTTGTGTTCAGCTATTTGGGGGAAAAAACCTGATATTTGGGCTAATCCAGAGCCCTTTGGTGGGCTGGTCCCCAGGTTCCTGTCCCCCTTGGCTGACCTGTGATGGTGGCTCCGATGCATCTCTTCTCATCACCAGTGATATTTGTGAGGATTTTCAGGCAAGATCCTTTTTATCTGCTTTCCTGGGATAGGGTTTTGCTTCCCCATTTTGTGTCCCAGCTTGCAGGTTGGGCATTGGGAAGCAGTAAGCCCTCCCACTCCCATCCGATGCAGCACTACCAGTAAAGAATTGCTCCTGGACAGATAACACCAGCGCTCCTCTCTTCCCCTGGCTTTTTAGAGCAGTTCCCACAGTTGCCCAGAGCACCAATTTGGGGTATTTTTGGTACTTTTCTAGAATACGCTTTCTTTTGCCTGCCCAGCCGAAGGTGAGGGGAAGAAACTGAACTGTGATTTCCTCTCTCCTTTCATTTTGTGGTTTGAAAGATGGTTTCCAAATCTACCCGGCGGCTTTTATGTCTATTATTTGCCATTGTGGTTTATCGGGGGGGGGAAAGATATCCCTGGAGGATTTAGGGTGAAGGTGAGTGACTGTGGCAGGGGGAGAAGGATGAGGGAAATACAGGATCTGCCTGTGCCTGCCTGCAAGTTATGGGATGAATTTCCATCCCCTGGCATAGGGATGCCGGAGCAAAAACCCAGAGGGATCGGTACAGCTCATCGGTGTGTGCTGGCTGCTTTTGAAAAGAATCACCGATTCTGGGAAAAATAAAGAAAAAAACATCCTGACTGAATGCCTCCATCCAAAGCTGAGTGCCTGCTCTGAAACACTGCAAACCTCCCTGTATATATCTCCATCCAAAGCTGAGTGCCTGCTCTGAAACACTGCAAACCTGCCTGTATATATCTGTTTTTGCTTTATTTTTGCCCCAGCAGTGTTTATGTGAAAAAAAAGCATAAGAGGACTTTTTTTTTTTTTTTTTTTTTCCTTTTCTCTCATGTAAAAGAAGCTGGGCTGCCTAATGGTGCAGAAAATTCACCGTAGAGCAACAAGTTTTCTGTGGAGCAGGGAAGGAAGATGGGGAGGAGGGGAAAAATCTGTGCCGGGGCACGGTTGTCTCGAAATAGCACATTTTCCGGAGGCTTTTCCCCTCCCTTGAAGCATTTGCAGCTGCTGGGGGCATCACGTTCCCTGGGATTGCAGGAAGGGCCTGATCCTGTGCTGTTTGCAAAGGCAGCAGCTGCAAAAGCGCGATTGTGGGGCTGGGTGAAAGCCACCCCTGCTTTCCCAGCGCTGAGCATCGCCACCGAGCAGGTACCGTCTCCCGTTGGGTGCTGCCGGGGTTACTCCCCACCCAGCATTGGCACAAAGGAGATTTTATTGGGGATTGGCTCGGTAGGGGTGGGCAATTTTAATTTTTTTCCAGGCTATCCCCTTGCCATCTCTTGGTTCCCAGGATCCGGCCCCGTCTGGTGCAGACAGTCAGCGCATTGTCCGGGACCGGTCGAGTGTGGCAGGATGCTCCTGGCTACCGCCAGCTCCCTGGGGATGCGATATGAGGGAGGATGTTTGCTTTTGGGGTCCCCCACCTGCCCTAGGGGAGAGGGTGCTCCACACCACCTCCCATATGGGAATAACCGGGAATAAAAGCAGATTTCAGATTTGCTCATTGATAGCTGGAGGAAACCCCTCATCCCTCTGCCTCCCCATGCCTCCGGCACAATCCAGGGGGTTTCTCAGTGCTTCAGGATTATTTTTTGCTGGGGGCGGGGGGGCAGGCATCTTTCCTCCTCGCTGCCACCCACGGCTTCCGAGGCTGCAAAATCACGTGTGGGCACTTCACAACCCTCTCTGGGCTCCTCCTCTGCTTGCACATGCATCGGCACGCGTGTGCGCACACACATGCCTGCACAGCCTGGAGCAGGGAGCAGCTTCTCCCAGCCTCGCTCACTGCTCCAGGCACACCGGGCAGCTCCTAAATCCTAAATTACTAAATACCTAGTAATGTTTACTTGGTGTACAGGTGTTTTCTACCTGGGGAGGGACCCTGGGGCGGTTTAGGAGTGCTGGAAAAGCAGAGGATGAAGCTAAGGGCTGTGCGGTTGGGTCCTTCTGCAGTGTCATCTGCTGACTCAGCAGATTTTGGGTCCTGGATCCAGCGTTTTGCCTTTTTTGTTTTTTTTTTTAACCCTCCATCCTCCTCTGCCCCACTTTCAGCTGCTCCTGTTCTGCACCCTGCTGCATGGAGGGAGCTGCATGGCAGGCAGGGAGGATAAAAATCTGGATCAGTGTTTATTCCCAAATGGGCTGTCGGGGTGCCCTACTCCCGCCTGGGATTTTCCCTCCCTAAACCTGGAGTGGCTGAAAAAACATAATAGTTCCTCCTCTTTCTCCCTCCTACCTTGTTTTTTGCTGCTGCCTCCCCATCCTGGCACAGCTGCCTGCGGATGATGGGTACGACGGCCAGCGCGGCGCAGCAGGCAGCAGTCTCAGCATCCCCCCTGGAGAGTGGGGCACCGGGCGACAGTGGCATGGAGGACCAGCGCTCCCTCAGCATCCACTCCTTCCAGACCCTGGGGCTCCACAACAGCAAGGCCAAGTCCATCATCACCAACAAAGTGGCGCCTGTGGTCATCACGTAAGTCCTTGGCACCCTCTTGTGACTCCAGACCTCTATTTTTCTGCATCCTCTTCCCTAAATATTGATTTAAAAAAAAAAAAAAAAATTTTTTTTTTTCCTTTTAATCGCCCACATGTGGCTTTTGCAGGTACAACTGCAGGGAGGAGTTTCAGATCCACGATGACCTGCTGAAGGCAAACTACACAGTGGGACGCATTTCTGAGGCCACGTTGGAACACTACCTCGTACAGGTGAGTGTCACCACTGCCCCATGACAAACGCGTTTCAGCCTGGGCTTTGGGGACCTTGAGGCTTTTGGGGGGCTAATTTTGAAGATTACCAAGATCCACCATCCCTGGAGGTATTTAAAAGATGGGTAGATGAGGTGCTCAGAGATATGGCTTAGTAGTGGACAGGTATGGTTGGACTCGAGGATCTCAAAGGGCTTTTCCAACCAAACGATTCTATGATTCTAAAGAGCCACTTTTCTTCTCAGCTGTGTTCAAGCCTCCTTGCTCAAATCCACTTATTCCACATCTTCTCTCTGCCCATCTTGTTTTGCAGGGGAAATATTTCATGGTCAGGGATGTATACGGCAAATTGGATGTCTTGAACACTACTGGCAGCTGCGGCGCTCCCAATTTCCGACAAGCCAAAGGAGGTTACACTGTCTTCGGCATGGGGCAACCCAGCCTCAACGGCTTCAAGCTGGTGCTGCAAAAGCTGCAGAGAGAAGGCCACAAGGTTGGTGGGAGGGTGGAAATTGGGGTGGAAAAAGGCAGGAGAGCTTTTGGGCAGCCTCTCCCCTACCTGTCTTCGCAGGAGTATGTCTTCTTCTGCATCCGTGAGGAGCCCGTGGTCTTCCTGCGGCTGGAGGGGGACTTTGTGTCCTACACCCCGCGGGGCAAGGAGAACCTGCATGAGAACCTGCAGCAGGGGCTGCAGGCAGAGAGCCTGGAACTGGCCATCCGCAAGGAGGTGAGGTGGGCTGGGAGGGGGTCGTTGCCCCAGCAATAACAGGGTGCACACATCCCCACCCGGCTTGCAGATGAGCGGAGAGGTTGGCGGAGGTGGTGGTCACCCTGTGGGTTTTGATGGCGATCCCCATCTCTGCTAGATCCACGACTTTGCCCAGCTGAGCGAGAGCATCTACTATGTCTACAACGACATCGAGTGCTTGCGGGACGAGCCCCACACTGTGCGGGTGCAGTGCGAGGAGGACATCCAGGTGACGGAGGAGGTCTACCGCAGACCCATCTTCCTCCTGCCCTCCTACAGGTGCTGCCCTTCCTCCTCTTCCTCCTCCTCACATGTGATCGGTGGCTTTGCTTTTAGAAGCTAGGCTGCCTTTCCTCTTGATACCCTGTTAAGCCATGTGTCCCCCAACATGGTGGGGATGAAGCTACCCCACCGCCCTGTCCTCCTAACGAGGACTGTCCTCGTGCCTGGCAGGTACCACCGGCTGCCCCTGCCCGCCGAGGGAGCCCCCTTGGAGGAGCAGTTTGATGCTTTCATCCAGTTCCTCAGGGTGAGCTGAGCAAAAGCACCCAGTCTTCAGGGCCACGTTGGGTTGGGATTTGCCCCTGCTGTTGAGTGAGGATGCTGTGTTGGAGAGTGTGACTCCCTGAGCGCATCTCCTGCTTTTGGCTTGATGCTTCCCATTAGAGGATGCCTGTGCCTGCGGTTGCGTCCCATTCCCATTGCTGTAGACCCTTCTGGACAAGTCTGTGTGGTCCAGCTGCTTGTCCCTTCCCCTGGCTGGAGGTGATCGTCCCTTGCCACCTCCCAACATCCCTGTGCAGGTGGTTCTTCCCTAAGCAGGTTTGGGAGGAATGATCTGGATTTGGTGCAAAGGCTCTTGATGGCAGGGCTTCTCTTCTTTTTTTTTTTTTTTTTTTTTTTTTAGCCTAGTAGTTTTCATCTTGGTGGCTTGGGGACTGGTGGTGGGAACATCTGTGGTGGGCTGGACAGGCTGGTGTCTGATGGCAGTTGGGGAGGGCATGGGGAAGCAGCAGACAGACTGCCTGTTGTGCTGTCCTAGTCCACCCATGCCGTCCCCTTGAGCAAAGGGAGGATGCCACCCACCGCTCTGTGCCTGGGCAGGGCCATCACCTCCACCGCAGTCATTGCGGTGGCAGAGCCAACTCTCCCGTGGTCCCCATCCCTCTGTCCTTCCCTTCTAGGAG
>NW_010289072.1:18767-26112 GCF_000700745.2 Antrostomus carolinensis | reverse complement strand
ACCCCAGCAGACCGCCCCCGGCGCTGCTCTTCGGCTGCCAGACCGGTGTGGGCAGAACCAACCTGGCCATGGCCATGGGCACGCTCATCCTCCACCACCACCACCGAGGAGCCACCCAGAAGCCTGAGTAAGTGGGGCAACCCCCAGGGCCAGGATGAGGGGGGTGCCTGTGTCCCCCAGGATCAGTTTGATCTCCCTCTCTCCCTCACCAGCCTCCCCCACCTGCCTAAAGCATCTCCCAGGGACAGACTTCGGGTCATCCAGACCTTCATTGAGATGGTCCCCAAAGGCCAGCAGATAGTTGAGGAGGTAAGGAGGTGCCCAGCGGGGTGGGTGAGAGCAGCCAGGGCCAGGATGAGGGGGGTGCCTGTGTCCCCCAGGATCAGTTTGATCTCCCTCTCTCCCTCACCAGCCTCCCCCACCTGCCTAAAGCATCTCCCAGGGACAGACTTCGGGTCATCCAGACCTTCATTGAGATGGTCCCCAAAGGCCAGCAGATAGTTGAGGAGGTAAGGAGGTGCCCAGCGGGGTGGGTGAGAGCAGGTGAGGTTGGTGTCCCCCCGAGTCTGGGACTCACTGAGCAGCTTTCCACTTGCTCCTCACAAGGTGGATGGTGCCATTGCCTCCTGCTCAGAGATGCATGACATGAAGGAAGCCATCTATGAGTACAAGAAGAAGCTGGAAGGGATCGGGGAGGACTATCAGATCCAGGTATGTTAATCAGCGGATCGCTCAGACGCAAGCTGTCTGTGCCGGGTAATTTATCGCGCTGCTTTTGCGCGGGGATGAGAAGAATGTAAATTCTGGAAATCTGAAGCTTCCTGTGAGCTGGAAATTTCCCAAGGACGTGAAACCTGGAAGGTTGTGAAGCTTCTCTTTTATTTTTTCCCAATTGTTTAAGAGCCATAGATGGAGCAGGCTGGGAGCAGGCTGGGATTTGAGGGAAAGCTGGCTGTTTTGAGCTTCACCGCTCCTTCTGGAAGATGACCTTGAGGGCAAATAATGTCCCATGTCCTGGTTTTGTCAGCTCTAAAATTGGAAAATCCATACTAGCCTGACTGGTAAAAGTCCTCGGGAGCTGGAAGGGATCATTGCTTAGAGATTTCTCTGCAAATATAGTCACTCAAAGTCAAGCTTTCCTATCTGTAGATTATTTTTTTTCCTCCCTTAGCTTTGAAAAGCCACCAGGGTGGTTTTCCATGCTGGAAAGCTGTGGTCTGCCCCATCTGACCTGGGGTCACCTCGCCAGGAGATGGATGGATGGGTGGGTGGGTGGATGGAGAGCGAATGCTTGGATGGAAGTGCTGCCCCAATCTCAGCCTTTTTGGAGATTAATTTTCCCGTTTACACAATGAATGTGGAGTGGAAGTGCTGGTTGTAAAGGGTGATCTAAAAAACAGGCACTGTGTGGCCACAGCAAATAGGCTGGAGCAGAAAAACACGATGACAATGATTAAGTGGAGGGAAAAGAAAGCATTGACTGGCACTTTTTGTCATTTAGTGGCAAACCCCAAATTTTAGCCCCTTTTTAGGGTGGATTTGGGTACGTTTGTTTCATGTGATGGTGGATACTCCCTTGCATAGAGAAGGCTGCTCTGTGTCATCCTCGATGCCGGGGAAATAAATGACCGGGGAACTGGTGTAAATTAGCAATGAGGAGTGTTTATTTGAAGTCTGCACGGAGCAAGAGCAGGTTTAAACAATGGCGAGGGGCCAGGAAAATGTGCTGGGGTGGGGAGAATGAGGAAGGGAGAGGGGCTGATGCTCGGTCATCGGAAAACCAGCCTGGGCTTGGTAGGGCTGGAGGGGCTGCAGGTGGTACTGGGTGAGCTGGTGGAGCCCCACTTGCTTTTTGGGGAGAGGAAGGGCTTTTTTGGGGCATGGAGGAATGATCTCACGCTGGACTGTGAGTTTCTGCCCTGTGTTGAGGGGCAAAAGTGGAGATTGAAGTCCTCAAGTGATGGTGATGCAAGGGTAGGTGCATCCTGGCGTGGGATGCTGAGCTGCAGCCAGGCCCCCATGGTACCTGGCTCTCCATGACTGAAATGTGAGCAGGTCATAGAATTGTTTGGTTGGAAAAGACCTTTGTGATCGTTGAGTCCAACTGTACCTGTCCACTACTAAACCATATCTCTGAGCACCTCATCTACTTGTCTTTTAAATACCTCCAGGGACGGTGACTCAACCACCTCCCTGGGCAGCCCATTCCAGTGCCTGAGAACCCTTTCAGGGAAGAAATTTTTCCTGACATCCCATCTGTACCTCCACTGGCACAACTTGAGGCCATTTCCTCTTGTTCTATCGCTTGTTACCTGGGAGAAGAGACACACACCCACCTCGCTACAACCTCCTTTCAGGTGGCTGTAGAGAGCGAGGTCTCCCCTCAGCCTCCTTTTCTCCAGGCACAACAACCCCAGTCCCCTCAGCTGTGAACTCATCACACTTGTGCTCCAGACCCTTCCCCAGCTTTGTTGCCCTTCTCTGGACACGCTCCAGCACCTCCATGTCCTTCTTGGAGTGAGGGGCCCAAAACTGAACCCAGCACTCGAGGTGTGGCCTCACCAGTGCTCAGTACAAGGGTGAGAGAACTTCCCTGGTCCTACTGGCCACACTTGCTGATACAGGCCAGGATGCCATTTGCCTTCTGGGCCACCTGGGCACTCTGCTGGCTCATCTTCAGCAGCTGTCAACCAGCACCCCCAGGTTGTCCTTTTCTGCCAGGCAGCTCTCCAGCGTTCTTCCCCAAGCCTGTAGCATTGTGTGGGGAGGATGATTCCACTTTTCACCAAAAACCTGTTTGAGGGGGATATTAAGAGGTTTACCTTGGGCGAGAGCGCAGGGCTGGTTTTTATTGCAGGAACCCAAGCACTCGGGGGGAAGTGCCGCTCCGCCAGCAGTGCTGCCAGCAAACCCGGCACTGCTCCATCCTTGCAGGCTTTGAGTTTCCAGAGCAAAAGCCGCTGTCCTATCTCTTGATAAATGACAGCAGGCTGGATTTCTTTTGCAGAGAACAAGTAAATATTCCTGAGTCAACTACATCATGTCAGATATGTGGAAACCCTGCTCGCTGAGCCGACCTTTGTACATGTACAGACCCATCTTGTAGGATTTTCCATCATACCCTGGGGAGGGGGTCCCAATGGGCTCTCCAGGGATGCTCATGGATCCCATGCTGGGTGATCCTTCACTGGTTAATTTGTGGGATGGGATGCTGGGATGTACAACCCCCTGCCCTGAGAATTATGGAAAATCCTGAGGGTTTGAGCTTGCATCCCCGGGAGGGGATAGCTGTGCCGGAGAACACGCCTGGTTTGGGGAGGTAATGATGAAGATGAGGAGGAGGAGAGCTTGCTTGAAGCCAGTCACATAGGCAGCGTGATGCTTCTGGGTATGAAGGGAAGGAGGAGATGCTTGGAAATGGAGGATATTACAGGGCGTGTGCCTTATAAACTGACTTTAAACTGGAAGAGGGGACATTGAGATGAGATCTGAGGAAGAAATTCTTCACTGTGAGGTTGGTGAGAAACTGGCCCAGGTTGCCCAGAGAAGCTGTGGGTGCTCCTCCCTGGAAGTGTTCCGGGCCAGGTCGGATGAGGCTTTGAGCAACCTGGTCTAGTGGAAGGTGTCCCTGCTGATGGCAGGGGGGGTGGAACTGGATGATCTTTAAGGTCCCTTCCAACCCAAGCCATTCCAGGATTATGTCTCTAATTAATAAGCTCGTCTTGCTCTTCAGTTTGTCTAGCGTTCATTTTGGGGTCTGCCACCCCAATGAGATGCTGAGGATCTTAGCTGAAAGCCATGGAGATGGCCAGGGTTGGGGCAGGACTTTGCATTAACCAACCGCCTCCCCTTGGGTTCGAGTCTTCCATTAGCATCTGGACAGTGTATCCCCCCCGGCCAGCAACGCCCCTTGGGTCTGGTTGGAGCCACTCCCAGTGAGTCCTCGGGCTAAAAGGAAGGTTTTATTTGAGATGAAATGCAAATTTATGTCTTTAAGCATCATTTAATATGGAAAACTTGAAATGGTTTATTAAAAAAACAACCAACCAACCAAAAAACCAAAACAAACCACTATTCCAGATTGGGTTTTGTAGGTTTTGATTTTTTCTTTCCTCCCTCATTTCTCATTTGGAAGTGGTTTCTTTCCAAACAGCTTGGTGAAGTTAACATGAATATGCAAATAACTGAGCAGCTTAAACAGCATTTCTCCCCTCTTTTCCCCAGAATGTCCTGCATACAAAACACATGCTCAGGCTGCTTTGCTACTTGTGCATCTCTCTCCTCTGCATGTGTGCTGAGGGATTTTTTTTTCCCTGGTCTGCCTGGGGCTGCAGGACCAGCCAGCGCTGGGCACCACAAATCCCACCTACCTTTGCTTTCAGGGGAGCAGCACCAAAGAGTATTTCCTCCAGAGGACTTTGCAGAGCCTCCAACGCTATTTCTACTTGATTGCTTTCAACTACTACCTTCATGAGCAGGTAAAAAAACCCCACCAACCCCAAATCCCCTTTTTTCCTCTCTTTTTTTTTGTTTTGTTTTGTTTCCTGTGTAGTGGGAGGGAAGGAGTCTCCACCTCTGACTTTCCCAAGCAAATGCAGAATTTTTCAGTGGGGTCATGGGTTGTGCCCGAGCAGGGGGTGTGAGCCCAGGCTGATGGCGCATCCCTCCCTGGCCCCCTGCCGGCAGTACCCCCTGGGCTTTGCCCTCAGCTTCAGCAGGTGGATGTGTCGGCACCCTGAGCTCTACCGGCTGCAGGGCGAGGTGAACTCATCGGAGCTCACCGTCACTGCGGACCTCATCACCAAGGGGACTCGAGTGCTGGTGAGTACCCGTCCTGGATGTAGGGATGAGGCTGGCTCCTTGTTGTCCCATGGGAATAGCACCTTCCTGGGATGCTTGCCATTGAAGAGGTTCAGTTGGGTGGGAGAAGCGAGAGGTTTCCCTGTTGTAGGGCAGTGGCTGAGTCTTGGGATCTCCAGGTTGGTATTGGGGTCTTCAGGTTGTGTTGAGGTCTCCAGGTCCATATTGGGGTCTCCAGGTCCGTGTTGAGGTCTCAGGACTATCCTTGGCAAGGATGGGCATGTGGCCAGAGACCCCCTGTGCAAACAGATGTGTCTGGCCCTGCAGACACCAGGTACTGGGATGCTGGAGCACCCTATGACATGAGCCCGAGCTGCTAGCCTTAGCTGCAGCTTCACCTTTCTTGGTGCTCCTCGGTGGCTGTGGCAGGGGGAAGGAGACCAGAATTGTGGTGGCTTGCTGCTGCTTTGGCATGGTCTTGCTTCAAGAAGACCACCTCCCACCTTTGAAACGCAGCTGTGTGGCTTTGAGCCTCCACTTGCTGGTGTTGGAAGGATTTGGGGGCTTCTCGTGAGCAGGGACCATGGGTGAGAGGTGGTGGTGGGCTGGGAACCCCCCTGCAAACCCATGGGTGGCAGGGGACAGCAGCAATGCTTTGGGTTGCACCCTTTGCCTGGAGTTTGCTCCGCTGCAGGTGGCGGATGAACGCTTCTGCCCAGACGTGCTGAGCACCGCCAAGGAGATGAGTGTGGCCAACTTCCGACGGGTGCCCAAGATGCCCGTCTATGGGACGGCGCAGCCCAGCTCCAAGGTGAGTGGCACGTACCCCACGGTGGGCAGGGTTACCCCACGGTGGGCAGGGTCGCCTGCAAGGAGCACCCAGCCCCTTTGCCACCCTTGCTCCCCCTTCCCATAGACCCTGGGGAGCGTCCTGCGGTACCTGACGGACACCAAGAGGAAGCACGCCCGCATCGTCTGGATCAACCTCCGGGAAGAAGTGGTTCTGGAGGGGAATGAGCAGATCTATACGCTGCGGGAGCCTGGGCACCTGGAGGAGCTGATCCCCGTGCCCACTGCCTCGCCCCGGCAGCTGGAGGTGAGTTCCCACCCATCCAGCGAGGGCTGATCTCCTCCTCCCAGGAACCCTTATGGGTGATGTCCACAGGCTTTGATCATCCCTCAGCCCCTGGAGCTGCTTGCTTTGGGGTTTTTTTTTTGTTTTAATTTCATCAATGAGGGGCGGTGGTTGTATTGGATGCCATGCTTGGCTCGTGCCCTCCCTGTCTGCTGGAGGCTGGGGACAGCCTGGTTGATACAAAACATGCTCTTTGTCATACTGCGAAAATCAAGGAGTCCTCCTGACTTTGCTGTCACTGTGTAAGAGTTTGCAAAAGCAGAGTGAAGCGGAGATCCTCCTCTGAAGAATTTGTAGTGCAGTTTGAAAGTGAGGGTAAAAGGCACCCGGGGAAAGGAGAGCAGAGGTTCCCAGCTGGGTTTCCAGAGGAGATCGGCAGCGGAGGAGCTTGGCTGCCAGCAGCAACGCAGCCGTGTGGAGGAGCTGCTGGAGTGGGGGAGAGATGAGGCTCCCATCAAGCGTGGTCCTGGGCAGAAGTGGTGGCCAGGACCTGGTGTTGAGTCTTGTGTTGCTGCAGGGTGTTAGAGAGAGGTGTCAGCCTGCATCTAAAAAAAAATCCTGAAAAAAAAAAGAAGAGTAAAAAAAAAAAATCGAGTAGGGTCTTACGGTGAGGGTTTCTCCATCCCCTGCAGAAACTAGAGGCTACCCTGAAGGGTGACCTGCTGAAGTGCCAGAAGTGGCTGGAGGTGTTCCTGGAGACAGAGAAGCAGATGAAGATGTTCAAGAGCTGCCTGACCATGCAGGAGATATTCAGCCAGCAGAAGAACACCTACCAGGGACTGACCTACCACCGCATCCCCATCCCTGACTTCTGCGCTCCCAAGGAGCAAGTATGCTGGGGATGGGATAGTGCCACCTTCCTGAGTCATGCCCACTGCCACAGGGCGAATGTCGCTTGGGTGCTCAGTGCCACCCAGCACAGGGAAAGGAAGCTATGGTGGCATGGCTGGGCTAGGTGAGGGGTCCTTGCAGCCCCTGCCTTCGCTGGAGCAGGGAGAGTCCCCCAGAAGATGCTGCTTGGAGACCCTGGGTGCCTTCAGCCAGCCGGGGATGAAGAGGAGCTGCTGGGCTGGATCTGGCAGCAGGGAGTTGGGGGTTTTAGCCTGGAGGTTGTGGGATAGGGGCGATCCCATGGCAGGGGAGGGAGGTGGGCTGACCCATGGTGGGCTGCCCCATAAAAACCCACCACCTTCACCCCTGGCAGGACTTTGACCAGCTGCTGGAGGTGATGAAGAGCGCCCTGGCCGAGGACTCACGGGCAGCCTTTGTCTTCAACTGCTCCAGCGGCCGCGGCAGGACCACCACGGCCATGGTCATTGCTGTCCTCACCCTCTGGCACTTCAACGTGGGTACCAGGGTCTGCAGCTCTCCTGGGGGTCGGGCTGGAGTGGGGGCTGCTGGGGCAGGGCG
>NW_010289072.1:0-18749 GCF_000700745.2 Antrostomus carolinensis | reverse complement strand
CTGCTGGGGCAGCTCGGCACAGCCTGCAGCAACCATCATGCAGTGGAGGGGATGGAAGGAGCATGGGGAGGGCAGGGTGGCCTCTTGCTGTGTCCAGAAGCTCCAGGAGAAGTGCAGGTGCATCCCTGGTGAGCCTTTACCTCATTCCTGAGAGCTCCCACGTTAGGACAAAGGGTTAAGAGCAGGAGAGGCATGGATCTCTGTGCAGAGCAAATGTGCATAAAGTTTTGGGCTTCTCTGCCCATGCAGAGAGGAGGTGGAGAGTGTCTGGAGTCCTGGTGGGTTGAGTCTGGGGTCTGCATTTCCCCTCAGCTGTTGGGCAGCAGGGATGGGGGCCATGCAGCCCCTAACGGCATGGTCCACTCTGACTGCCCCAGGGCATCCCTGAGATGAGCGAGGAGGAAATCGTGAGCGTGCCTGACGCCAAGTACACCAAAGGGGAGTTCGAGGTGAGTCCTTGGGCCTGGCTCTGTTTCAGGATCCCCCGCTGAACCCACTCCTTGCTGCCTTAGCCACAGCTGCTTGTTTGGAGAAGCTGGGTCCTTTCCCGGGCAGGGATAGAGCCATCAGGTTGAGGCCAGGAGGCACCTGGTGAAGCCCCTGCCCCTTCTACCTGTGCTCCAGGTGGTGATGAAGGTGGTCCAGCTCCTCCCCGATGGTCACCGGATGAAGAAGGAAGTGGACATGGCCTTGGACACTGTCAGTGAGACCATGACACCCATGCACTATCACCTCCGAGAAATCATCATCTGCACCTACCGGCAGGTGAGCTCGGGGAATCTGCATGCCCTCTTCCTCACTGGCACGGGGCTGCCCAGGTCGCTTGAGTCTGATCCCAGAGGGTTCATCTGGGCCCCGGGAACAGCCCTGCTGAAGCTGGATGGTTTCTTGGGCTGAAGCCTTCTGGCATGTCACTGGAGAGATACTGGGGCTCTTTTGGTCATGGTCACCAACTCGCATCCCATGCCTTCATGCATCCCATCTCACATCCCACCTGTCTGGTGCTGTCCTGCATCCCAACCGGCATACTACCCAACATCCTTCATCCCATCCAACATCCCGCATCCCACCCAGCATCCCGCCCATCTGGTGCCATCTTGCATCATGCCCAGCTTCCTGCATCCCACCCAGCATCCTGCCTATCTGGTGCCATCCCGCATCCCAGCTAGCATCCTGCATCCCACCCAGCATCCCATATCCCACACAGCATCCTGCCCATCTGGTGCCATCCCGCATCCCGCCATCCTGTGTCCCGCACCATCCCGCATCCTGCCGGCCGGTGCTGTGCAGCCGGCAGAGGGCAGGGCCAGTCCGTCCCGCTCCTCTCCCAGCCCTGAAAGCTCCTCCAGCTCCTCCATCCCTGGGAAGGGACCCATCCCTGGGCAGGACTCCCTCCATGCCCATGCAGGAGACACCCCGTGTCCAACCAAGCCCTCGGGGCACAGCCTGGTTTGACCTGGGAGCTCCTGGGCGGCTGATGAAGGGCAGAAAGGTTAATTTTTTTTAGATTTGTTTTTTTTTTCAGCTGTTAAACTATTTCATGAGGCCTTGGAAGGGCTGAGCTTGGGGCTCAGCGTTGTCCCTGCCCAAGCTGGATCGACCCATGTCCCCACCAGTGATAATCTTGCCCGCAGCTGCCATTGACCCCTGTTTTTAATTAATTATTTTTTAATTAATGACTGCAAACGATTGAGGGGGGGCGAGGGGAAAGAAAACCCAAAATGTTTCATCACTGGGTAACATCTGCTGCTCCCCAGCTGTTTGCCTCTGGATTTCTGGGGTCCTTTGTGGTTTTTTGGGGCTGGGAGAGAAAACCTGAGCTTCATGGGATGAGCCGTTGGGGACTGAATATTTGCAGCAATAAGTACTATGAAATTATTAGGGATAAATAATTTTATTTTATTCCCCCGCCACCACTTTGTGTGTTATGGGGAGGTGGCCACATGGCCGGTGTACCTACTTTATTGCGTGCTTTGCTGCTGTGGAACCAAAAATACATATAGCTTAGGCATTACCCTAATGGACTTTTAATTAATTCGTTAGTGTCCAGAGAAAGGGGGAGACTGGGTCACCCAGCAGTGCCACCCCTAACTGGGAGGCAAAAATAAGAGAATATAAGATAATAATAAATAATAGGATAAACGGTAAATAATAGGATAAGAAAATGATAAATAGTAGGACAATGTAATTAAAATGAAATAGGATAATATAGTAAAATGATAAATAATAGGATAATATGCTAAAAATAAACAGTATAATATAAAATGATAAATAATAGGATAATCTACTAAAAAAGGATAATATAATAAAATGATAAATGATAGGATAATCTACTAAAAAATAGGATGATATGATTAATATGATAAATGATAGGATAATATACTAAAAATAAATAGGATGATATGATTAATATGATAAATAATAGGATGCTAGGATCTGCTCTGTGCAAATACTGGCACACATGTGCAGAGGAGACACTTTTTCCCAGGGCAGAACTGCTTGCTTGGGGTGGAAATGCCTGTGGCTGGGGAAGGACCTAGAGAAAGCAGAGCGGGCTTGTCCCTGAGGGTGGGTTGGTGCTGCCACTGGAGCGAGGAATTGCTGCTTTTTGGGATGGTCTATGGGGTATGGAGTGGGATTGACTGTGGGATTAGGGTTCTTATGCTGACTGGGTCATTATTCCTTATTTATTATTTCTTAATTCCCGGAAGGGGCATCACTGCAGGGCTCGTTTGCTCTTAAAATAACAGCTATAATAATAATGTTATAATATTATAGTAATATAACATAATAGTATAATATTTGATATAATAGCATAATAATATATATAATAATAAAATAATAGGAGGTGTGGTTGCCACCAGCCTCAGAGCAGGTGGCTGCTGTGGCCTCTCCTCCTCCGGTGACGGAGGCTGAATCGAAGTGTGGGATGCTGGAAAGGGACACGTTTTCCCCTGGGCCAATGCTTTGCACTCCAGCAGCTGATGGTTTTGGGTATGGTTTGTACCATTCCTGATCACCCATTCCTGGATCCTGGGCACACCCACCCCCACCCATTTGACCATCCCTATTCTATTTTTGAGGTCTGTATGGTATTTTCTCCTTCCAGGGGAAGTCAGGCAAGGATGAGAAGGAGAGGCGGACGCTGCAGCTGAGAAGCCTGCAGTACCTGGAACGTTACATCTACCTGATCCTCTTCAATGCCTACCTGCATCTGGAGAAGAAGGACTCCTGGCAGCGGCCCTTCAGCCTCTGGATGCGCGAGGTGAGGCTTCCCCTGCCTACGCCACCAGCAAGACCCTGCTCCATCTCATATTTCCAGGGCACTGGGCAGCAGACCCCCATTTTTATTTTATATATGATTTTCCCATGGTTGTGGGGGATGTTGTATCCTGTCCCTTTGCTCCGGGCAAGCTCCCATCTCACCAAGTTGGTGGCTCTTGGAGAAAACCAGGCAGATCACCAGAGATGGGTGACATCCCACCACATGGATAGGGTGCTCTCCCCACCCCAAACCTGCGTTTTTCTGAGTTTTCCGGGATTTTAATTTGATCTACTAGTTGCAATTACAGCATCAGTGAGAAGCCACCTGCCAACCCCCGTTGGATAGCTTGGCTGGCTCTCACTGCACCCAAACCCACCTCTGGTCTCTTTGCAGCATATTAAAAATACAATATCCCAGCCAAATATTGGGTGGGGATTGAGACTCCCCGGGTTAGGGGACTGAAAGAGAAGTTTAATTAAAAGCAGCCCCGCTTTGCCTGGCCTGGCCGGGGTGGGTGGCACAGGGATGGAGGGCCTGGGGAAATAGGGATGCTGGCACTGAGCATCTGAGAAAATTGGGAGTCAGCTCCCAAAATTGAATAGGGAGTGGGTGAGGCATCCTAAATTCCCCATATTTCTTGCTTTTAATAATTTTAAATTATTTTTATTAGTTTTTCTCTCCCTGGGTGTGTGTGTAGCATGAAGCGGGCAGTGCCTATCTTTGTGGGAAACGATCTCATCCCTTCCCTCGCCTCTGCCAGCGCCGCTAATTCATATTGGCGTGTTTGATCCGCTGGGCTCGGAGATGAAAGCAGCGGCTGCCAGCTCTGCTCACCATCCCCCCTGCCCCAGCTCCCTTCCCCAGCTTGCTGGAAGGGACCGCGGCGAGGAAGGGGGTGGCGGCCGGTGCCCACCCTGGCGTGGCATCCCGGTTATGCCGGTGTTTGCATTGTCCAGCGGCGCGGGGGGAGGCTGGTGGCTGGAGCTGGACCATCTTTTTGTGGAGATGTGTGATGCTCACTGTTGGCTGGATGTGTGGGTTTAAATGCTGCACCCTTAACACTGCACCCTTATTGCCTGGGTTTCCATCTTCCCCCTGTCCCCCTGTTTGCTGAAGGGAGGGAAATACCCCCAACCTGTGGGTCCAAGGAGCCTTTGACCCCCAAAATCCCCCTTCCCACTGCACAATCCCTGTGTTTTTAACAAAAAAAAGGCGGTATTGTAGCTTTTTGTCAGAAGGGTGCCAAAGCCAACAAACCCTGTGCCGGTTGACCCCAACAGCAAGGACAGGGCTTATAAAACCCATAAGGGTGCTGGGGTGAGATTCAATCTCCCTTCTCTCTTTGCTTTCAGGTGGCAGCAGTGGCTGGTGTCTACGAGGTCCTGAACCAGTTGGGCTTCCCCGAAATGGAGAGCCTGGAGGGCAAAGCCCTGCGCACACTGCGGGGCCGCTGGCAGGCACAGGGGGACACCCCCCGTCCCTTCCGTGGGGACTTTGTGTAGGGTTGGGGCACAGGTGGGACCCCCAGCTTGCTCCTTGTTGGGGGGAACAGAGGGGGGAAAAAATAAAAGACTGTTTTCCCAAAACCTGGGGGTGTGGGGAGGGAGGGGCAACCCTGAAACTGCCTTAGAATGGGAGAATTTCTGGCGTTCTTTTGGATGCAATAAAAATATTGTAATTTTAAAATCAATCCTTTTAGGCAGGTGCTTCATTGCGAGCGGGGTGGGATTTGAAAAGCAGCTTGGAAATGCCATTGCCTGAATTTGGTGAATGCACAGAATGGTGCCAGGTTTTTTGAGACCATCCTTGCTTTCTCCCTAAACCAATGCAGCATAAATGCACAAATACAAATACATATTTCTATACAAATATATGTGTGTATATATATATGCATAGATACATAAGTATATACACATATCTATATACATAAAAATATATACACATATATACATTAAAATATATATACATACACATATGTATGCGTATATGCACATAGAGATATATATTTATGGCTCCGTGTGTGCATATATATATATATACACATATATATACACACACACACATATATATATATTTATTTATATTTGGAGCCGTAAACCCTTGTAGCCTGGATTAGGACTTCAGTGATCCCAGTTGCTGCGGACCCGGGTATTTTTAAGGCTTGGCCCCACTTCCCATGGGGTCCCTCGTTCTTTTTGACTTAACCACGCATTGTGGTGTTTTTTTGGTTTTGACACACACACATATATATATATTTATTTATATTTGGAGCCGTAAACCCTTGTAGCCTGGATTAGGACTTCAGTGATCCCAGTTGCTGCGGACCCGGGTATTTTTAAGGCTTGGCCCCACTTCCCATGGGGTCCCTCGTTCTTTTTGACTTAACCACGCATTGTGGTGTTTTTTTGGTTTTGATTTTTGGTTGGTTTTTTTTTTTTTAATGCAGAATATTTTGTCATTCACCAGGTATTTCAGTGTTTGTATAATTTGCTGCTGATGTAGTAAGGCAGTTGACTTAGCTATTTGCAAGAGGCTGTTGGTGATATTTTTTTTTTTCCTCTCTCTTCTTTTTCTTTTTAACAGAGCATGTGCACTCTATCTTCACCTTACAGTTCATCTCCATTTATTCTGCCTTACTAAAGAAATTAAACGTGGGCTCCTGGCTTTCAGCCAGCCTGCAGATCCATCTCCTTCCCCTGCCCCCAGCAGCAACCCTTGGAAGTTCTGCCTAATAGCCCTAACTTAATTAGGCAGGGTTTTTAATTGCTTAGGAAATCCTGGTTCTTTTAATCTGGGTAATGAAGGCTGGAGCTCTGCATCAACCTGGAATGGGGAGCTCAAAGGCTTCTTTCCACTTTCCCACCTTCCTAACAAGTGATTTCCAATGTGGGGCAAAAACAATTGCCCGGGGAAAAAAAAAAAAAAGGGAATGTGTTTGAATGTGAAAAATCAACTGTGCTGTATTTATTTCTTCTTTTCCCCTGCGGGGGGAGAGGCAGAAACCTCACTCCCTCTCCCAGATGAGAAGTTAAGGGTTTTGGAGGGGTTTGCTCCAGCTGAAGCTCTCAGTGCAAGGCACGGAGGAGCCCAGGGAGTCCCAACACAGAGGTGAGCGGCTGGGAGATGGGGTCCAGCATCCTTGAGGGTGCTGGGTCACCTGCTCCACATCAATTCTCCCACCCTGATTGCTGCTGTAAATTGATTTTCTGCAAATTCAGGTCAGGGTTTCACTTCTTCCCATCATTGCAACCAGCCATGGAACATAACATGATGATTTTGCACCGTCAAGCTCTCGGATGAGATGCTTGGCTGTGTTATCTCCCTGCTGACCCACGGGACCTCCCTGCCCTGGGCACCCTCCCCAGGCTCAGCATGTCGGTTTTATGTTATATATCATATAGAATATATATTTTATATGTGATGTATAATACATAATTGTACAATAATATATCATACAGTATATAATATAGTTTATAATATAAACACACCATATAATATTCTAATATCTTCTATATAACAAATATATAATATAAATTCTACAGAATATATAAATAGGACTGTGACTATAAACATAGATTTAAAAAGCAGCCATTGGTAAGATGGGGTTAATAGGCTGACTGCCAGCCTCACTGGTGTATATTCCCTGCTGGGAACAGTATTTCGCCCCAGGGAGGCATCAGTAAGGGGGTCTATGGATGAAAATACTTACCAGAAAGAAACTCAAAGAGTGTTTTTATATTGACAAAAAAGAAAAAAAGCAATTTTCCATTGGCTGGATCTGCTAGCTGTCCTTTTCACTGGAAATTGCTTAACGTGAGGTTCAGGGAGCCAAACAAGCCTTTATTTATTTCACCTCTCTATTTATTTAACATCTTTATTACTCCTGACTCCTGTTTACTCTGGTTTTTTAGACCTGGCTTTGCTCAGCTGAGGAAAGCCCATGGAAGGAGTGCTCATTGATTAATTTTCACAAAAACTGCTTTTTTGACCCATGGTTAACTGCATTATATTCCCATTTCTCTGCTCTCCCTGTCTTCTTGTTCAGGGCTTTGAGTGCTGAAATGCAGCCAAGGGGATCCAAGGTTATTTTGGGGCAGATAAATAAAAATTTAAATCCCAGCCAGTAATCTTAAGGGATCGATTTCAGAGCAGATCCCTGGCTGGTTTTCTGCTGTATGGTCCTGATGCATCCATCCCTATAGCAGATGGTACAACAGCTCAGTGTTCATCATGTTTCTGCAGTGGGGGACACAAACAGAGCATCCCTACAGCCCTGGGTATCATCACCCCTTTTTTTGGCTTTGTTTTGTTTACTGGCTTCTGGGAAAAGGGGAAAGAGCCAGCTCTGCAGCCACGGGACCCGTGCTGGCTTTAGGGATGTGACATTCAGTCTCCGTGTTACAGCAGGGGGGAGAAGCCACCATACTCCAAAAATCACCCAGCGTCCTGCCATTGCACCCATGTTTATACACACAGGCTGGGGTGGGTTGTGGAAAGCCGTAATGTTGTGTTATAAAAAAACCAAAACCAAGCCACCCCTTATTCTGCCTATGGAAAAAGTTATTTGCAGCATCAAAAATGTTCTTTATGGCAACTGATGGAGCTCGAAAGAGGTGAGATGCAGGGCTGGAGTTGAAAAAGAGACCACAGCTGCCCTAATGAATAGTGCCAGAGGAAAAAAAAAATAGAGTGTGGTGGTTGCACTTGGCTAGCAGCCAAATACAGCTGCTCGCTCACTCTCCCCTCACCCCTGGGGATCAGGGAGAGGATTGGGGTCAAGGGTAAAGAGACTTGTAGGGTGAGATAAGAACAGTTTAATAATGGAAATAAAAGAAAACCTAAAATAATAATGATATTATAATAATAACAGTTACAAAGTATGCAAATGAGTGATACCCAGTGCCATTGCTCACCACCTGCTGACCGAGCCCGGCCTGTTCCCAGATAATGATCCCGGAGGAGCGACAATCCCGAACTGAAACCGCAATCCCTGAAGAGCGAGAGCCCGAGCGAAAAGCCAGAGAGAGCAAGAGAGGAAGAGCCCCTCATGAATATCCTGCCCATGGTGGGACAGGAGATGGAATAGCCCATTGGCAGAGCCCAATGCCCATGGAGCTGATTCATTTCAATATTCCTCACCCCCTTAGATCTTGAGCTTGTAGACTAGCAAAGCGTGCAGTCCTTCAACTTCCAGAGACCAAATGCAAACATGGGGATGTTCCCAGTGTTTCTCTCATAACCAATCCCAGCTGAACCCAAACCCCAGCGCTGTTCTGGCTGCTGAAAAGAAACCGACTCTGGCCCAGCTCAAACCAGGAAGCCTGGAGCACAGAGCAGAGGAGGGACGCTTGCTCCTGCATGCCAAAATACCCTGGATCGTCATCAAAGAGGGGTTTTTTGGCCAGTTTGAGAGTCCAGCTCCATCAGCGTAAAAGCAGTGAGTGATTTTATTACTTTTTTTTTTTTCCCTCTTTCTGGCTGCAGCGTGGGGGTAACGTGGCAACGGCGACTTTTGTAGCTGTGCTCTGCTACTGGCTAACGAGTTTATTTTTTAAATGAATAAGCTTATTTAAAAATTGTTATTATTTTTAAATGGCTAAGGCTTCTATTTGCCTTCCAGTCCCTGAGGGTTTGGTGTCTGCTGCTATACCCATTCCAGTTTTTTCCCTGCATGTGTGCTCTTTTCTCATAGCAAAGGTCACAAATAAGGGTATAATTAAAAAACTCACCTATAGATAATAAGACACAATGAACATGTAACCACTGGCAGTGCTGAATGGTATTCACTAGCCATACAGGGATAAAAGCTGTCTTTTAAATCTCTATTAAAACATATTGTAATATAAAAGTTATTTAAAAAAAAAAAACAAACAAGGAAAAGCTTTTTGGAATGGAATAAAAACCCTGTGACTTGACCTGCGGGAAGTTTAGGGTCAAAAGCTGCCTCGTTACTAGAGGTAAATGTTAATTCCTTGAAGGCATGAGGGCAATGCAGTGGGTACAGATGTGCTTTCTCACTGCTCAGCCGTCGCGTTTGTTTGTCGTGAGCAAGATTTTAGTGGAGAATTGCACCATGTTCATCCATGTGTACCCTTAGCTCAGCTGCCTCTCTCCATAGAGAGCCAAGAGAACTAGTTTATATACATATGTGTACATATATAAATATATATAATATACATGTATATATGTACATATATATAAATACATACATATATGTAATAAATGAGTGCAATAGATAAATACATAAATTCACTGCATGAGGGGTGAAAAGGTGGCCAGGGACAACATCCCAGCTCCATCATCCTCCTGTGAATAAGTCAGTCTGTGGGACTCCCTTTATTTTGTTAAGATTATCAATAGGCTTTTATTTTATTTTATTTTTTACACTCAAAAATGTGCAAAAATACAGCTGTTCCCAGCTAGATTCTCCCTTTCTGCATTTTTGCATCGAGGGGGGCCCTGGCAAAGGGACCCCTCTTTGGGCTTAATAGCAGTAAAAAGAATGGTGCTCCTCTTACCTCGGCCAGGGTTTATTTTTCCCCCTCCTCTTATGGGTGAGTAGAAATCCTTGGAAGCTTAAATTCACATGTCTTTGTGGGGTTTTATACATTGAAAGGGGAAAATACGCCGAGGAGCCAATATTCCACTGGTGTGTGGGACTGCGAGGGGGAATCTGCTGCAGCCCCAGATAACCACTGCAGCTATCAGGGGCTTCAGGGCTGCATTTAAAAAAAACAAACCAACCAACCCCTTTTTTCCTATTTTCTCTACCTAACTGTGGCAGCTCTGCTTAATATAAAATGTGAGATGGACCCAAGTCCCATAGACATCAGATTTTCAAATACCAACTCGGGAGTATTCCATAACTATTGGTGAAAATAAAGCGTTTTGGGGCTTTTGGGGGGGACTATTTGATATAATTTTGATATAATTTCTATTTATGGAAGCAGGGGATGGTGCATGGGAAGGGGCTGAACTCAGGGGAGCTGCCAGTGAGCCAGGGCAAAAGCAATGCTGGGGAGGCATGTGCTGGCACGAGGCCACCATGAATAGCTCTGACATAATGGCTCTTAATAACAACAATAATAATAATAATAATAATAATAATTTCCATGTTTTTCTTTCTTGGATGTATCTCTCTAGCAGAACCCCCCCACCTCCGATGAAACTCTAGGACCTCTGCAAAGAGAGCTGGCTCTTAATAACAACAATAATAATAATAATTTCCATGTTTTTATTTCTTGGATGTATCTCTCTAGCAGAACTCCCCCACCTCGATGAAACTCTAGGACCTCTGCAAAGAGAGTGCATCTGTATTTCATTTTATAGCTGAAGAATAGTAATTAAGATGCTTTTGCAGAGCCAGGCCTTGGAAAACTAAAAATAAAAGCCATCTAGGCACAATACCAGACCTCCGAGCACCATAAATTTTCCTTTTCCTCCCATTTTTGCCCTCCTAGCCCCATCAGTACCCTGAGCACAGCTCATTTAGGGGCCAAGCCCCCTGTTATTTTGGGGTCCAGGGTGAGAGGGGACAGTGTGGAGAAAGTGGATTTTTTGGCTAAATCCAGAGGAGGGATGCAAACGCCGTCCTGCGTGGAGAGGACAGCATCCCTGTAGGCAGCAAGAGGAGGTTTTCCTGAGCCTCAAAGATGAGGGGCATGGTGCAAAACATCTTTTCTTACAGTAAAGCATGTCCCAGCTGTGGTCCCCCAGGCTTGAAATGACTTTCTTCTTCTCTTTCTCACATTTGACCTGTGAATATTGCAAGGGAAAAAAAAAAAAAAAGCTGTTTTTTGTTTTTTTTTTCTTTTCTGGCCCCTCACCACCTTGGGGTGCTTCTGGCCCCGTGTAAATGAAAAATTAATTTTCCCCAGCTCAAGCTAAAAGCATTGTAAGAGGAGATAGGGCTCGATGAGATTCGCTTGAAAGCGCTCACCGGCTGGCAGGGGTCATGCCAGAATGGTAACTGTTGGGATGAGCAAGGCCCTGAGGGACTGGGAAATGCTCAGTGGCTAGCTGAAAGATGGAAAAAAAAAAAAAAAAAACTTTTACACTCCACTAAGCTTAATTTTAGTAGGAGGATGATTAAAAATTAATAAGGTGGTCAATGTATAGAGAGGGAAAGACTGACCTGGAGGGAGGCTGGGCAAGGCTAACCTAGTTTATGTTGGGCCTCAATGGGAAAAATATTGCTGGTAATAAAAGGGAAGGGCTGGGGATGGCAGGAGAGCGGGCAGGGATGGGTGTCTCCCAGCAGCCAGCCCCGTGGCACAGGTGTGTATTTCAGCGGGGACAGCTTATCTACCCAGAGCCAAAGCGATGCCAGTGGGATGTGGGCAATGCTGGGGTCACCATCCTGCCCTCCCAGCTGGTCCGAGCCGTGGCCGCTTGCCAGCACGGAGGGGCTTTAACAGCCATCTGGGTTCCAGGGATACGGTGTATATATCTCTCTTGGATGCCACAGGTATCAGGTGACTTTAAGCCTTTATGTAGGCACTGTGTTTTTGGGAAGGTTTTTGTTTTTTAAATAGATTTCCATCCGTTGATGGCAGGGAGCCCCTCACCCAGGCGACTGGGCTGGCCAGGCAGCTGGCTTATTTAAACCGTGGTGGTGCCGAATGCCTGAACTCCTCTGCAGTCCTGCTGACCTGGAGTTCAACATCTGCTGCAGCCGGGCTCCATGTTGCATTACTATCAGAAAAGAAGGAGTTTGGGGGGGGGCTTTATTTTTTGCTTTCCCGTCGGCAGGACCCAGCCAAGCCAGCAGAGCTTTCTCCACAAACCTTGCAATGCTGTTCCTAGAAGGAGAGCAAGTTTTTCCCTACTCTTTTCCAAGCCTTTGCCGCTGACAGTAGGAGCTGGAAGCCATCCAAGGCTGTTGGTATAAATCTCGCTGACCTTGTTTCACCATCCTTTAACTTGCAGTTTAGCATCTCCCATCAGCCAAGGCCGGCGTTGACTTTCACTATCTGGCTCATTTATTCCTTTATGAGCTTTATGGTTTCGTTTTCCAAGCTTGCCTGTTCATCCCTGGGTGGGCAGGGGGCTGAGGGGGGACTCTCGGCCCCTAAAAACCTCCTGGGTTTGTCTCTGTGAGGTTGCCAAAGCAAATATCTTGCAGGAATTTGGAGATGTAGCTGTAATCCAGTTCTCTGAGACAAGATGTGCTTTAGGGATGAGCCTGAGCCCGGCTCGTGGGAGAAGTGGTGCTCAGAGGCACAGGGTTAGGTGGGAATAGCTGGAGGTGCTTCCTCTGGGATCGGGCTGGGTGCAGGGCTCTGATCCCCACAAACACTGCCTCGGTGCCATCAGGAGGATGCGTGCCCCGGTGGGGTTTGTGCTCCCTCCCCATCTTGATGCAGGGTGTGCATCCATATGGGAATTTGTCACTCTCTGGAGGGTTCTTGCTGCTGTTCTTTGTGCATTATCCCTGACTTCCTGTGATAACTTGACATCGTGTTTGCTGGCCGTCTGCTTCCAGGGGTTGACTGCAGGGGAATGGCCTCGTGGCATGTGCTTGTGGGATGGTGGCCCCACCAAGGAAGTAAAGAGGCTGGCAGCGTTGGGAGATGTGGGCCTGTGATGGGAAGAGGGTAGGACCTTGCACCGCAGGACTTCATAGAATCATAGAGTGGTGTGAGTTGGAAGGGACCCACAAGGATCATCGAGTCCAACTCCTGTCCCTGCACAGGACAATCCCAAGATTCACACCATGTGTCTGAGGGCACATGTTGGCCAAATGCTTCTGGAATCTTGTCAGGCTTGGTGCCATGAACACCTCCCTGGGGAGCCTGTTCCAGTGCTCCACCACCCTCTGCCTGAAGAACCTTTTCCTGATGTCCAACCTCACCCTCCCCTGGCACACCTTCCTGCCATTTCCCCTGGTCCTGGTGTTGGTCACCAGAGAGAAGAGATCAGTGCCTGCCCCTCCTCTTCCCCTTGTGAGGAAGTTCTAGACCGTGATGAGATCTCCTCTCATTCTCCTCTTCTCCAGGCTGAACAAACCAAGTGACTTCAGCCTCTCCTCATATGGCTTCCCCTCTAAACCCTTCACCAATTTACTGGCCTTCCTCTGGACACTCTCCAGCAGCTTTAGATCCTTTTCATACTGTGGTGCCCAAAACTGCACAGCACCTTCCCATCCCAGGTGGCCCAGCCACCCTGGAAACTTGGTTCTCCCTTCTGGGTCTTGGAAAAGGGCATGACTCCTCCCAAAAATCTCTGGCATCATGTGCTACTTGCTTCCTAGGTGCTAAATTCATACGAAGAACTTGGTTTTCTGCCTGCAACTAAGTCTCACTTGAAAAAATCGTGATGATGCCAGTGTGTTTGGGGCCTCGAGGGAGAACATTGCCAGTTGCTGCCATGGCCACTTGGCTGTGTAACACCATCCATCTTCGGTATGTTTGCAGGAGGAGTTTGGTGGCAGGATGCACGAGATGTCCATATTTGCATTTAACTTCTCACTGAGCAAAGCTCGTGGCTCTGAGTTTGTGTGAGGGTGTTGCGAGTGCTTGCGTGCAAGGGACCCAAGGGGCATGCAAGGGACCCAAGGGGTGTGCAAGGGACAAAGGGGTATGCAAGGGACCCAAGGGGTGTGCAGGGCAGATGAGCATGGCTTTGCCTTTGCATTTCTTGAAGGAAAAGCCCAGAAGCCTTCAAGTGTTGTATCCCCGGATCTTGGTGGAAGATTAGGATGGCTAATTGGATTTTATTCCAGGTGCACGGTGAGCTCAGCATCACAGCTAGGGAAAGTGCTGGCCTGAAAAGGGAGAGGTCAGAGGAGGCTGTGGAGGGGCATGGCAGATATCTGTGCGTAGAGAAATGGCTGTAGGAAAGGCAAAGAAAATCCAAATAAATGGCACAAATTCTCCTGGGTGTAGGCAGCTGCAAGAAACTTTCAGATAAAACAGGAGGAAAAACTTTCCAGGGTAAGAAAAGCAAGACATGGCAAAAAAAAAAAAAAAAGAAAAAGAAAAAAAAAAGGTCCTGGGGGCTCATGGAGGCTCCCTTCCATCTTTGGAGGTCTTAAAGAATGGATTAGGGAGAGATCTGCCAGGAATGATCCTGCCTGGGGGCAGTCGGAGACCAGATGAGTGCCCCTCAGCTCTCTGCTTCCAAAAGCTCCTCCTCTTCTACTGGATGAGCACAGCACCTTTGTGACCCTCCTGGGTGGTCTTCTAGCAGAGCTCCTAAACCCCCCCTTGGAAAGAGCCAGAATCCTGGAAAAGGGATGTTTTTCCTTGCTTTGGCTGGGGGCTGCTTGCAGGAGGGAGGGGAAGATGCTGAGGGGGCTTTTCTCCCCAACCAGCAAGGCCACCGGCGCGGCGGCAGGAATTATTTTCGGGTTTAATCTCGTGGCAGCTCTGCGTGGCTGAGGGATGAGGTCATGCTCGCTCACCCACAGCCTGCCGCAGCTTTCACTTCGCTCCCCTCTGGTTTGGGGAATGAACGGGGAGGGGGTGGGTGGGATTACACTCCCTGCAGAGGCCCTGGCTCCCTGTGCTATGGGGTTTGGGATGTTTGGATGTCTCCCTAACCACCAAGCATGGCCGCAGACCTTTGTCCTTCTCTGTGTGTGGATGTGTGGTGCAGCCACGATGGGCACAGGCAGCGGGTAAAACCTCACTGTCCCCCCTGCCCATCTTACCTGTGCCCGGGACGCCAATCCATCTCTCTTGGGATGCCAATCCATCCCTTCTAGGACACCAATGCAACCCTCCCAAAATGCGAATCATCTCTCCCAGGATGCTAATCCATCTCTCACAGGGCTCCTGCTTGCTTCTTACAACCACTTTTAAAAACACAAACCAAATCAACCATCTGGAGAAATGTTTTTTTCCCTCTTCTTCTTCTTTAATTTTTGTATTCTCCTACTTTTACTATTTCTTGCCAGAAATCAGCCTGCTGTGAGGCTTTAAATCTCAGCAAAGAAGAAATGTGGTGACTGATGGCTGGAAATACAGCTCTTACTTCTCAGTCTTGTTGATCCTGAGTTCCTGGCTCCTAAACTCATGATATTCTGGGTAGAAAAGCCAGTTTAGGTAATTGGTGGAGATTGCTATGATTTTATTAGACCTAATACCCCCAACTCCAGGAGACTTGTGCAGCTGAGCAAACCAACAAAAAATAGACCAAATTAAGTTTGGGGTTTTTTTTAAGAAATCTTTCCTGCCTGCTGTGATGGTTTTCCCTGCCCTCAAATTCAGGATTAATTGTATTTAGGGATCAATATCCACATCTATGGCTGATGGGGATGGAGGGATGTTGTTCAGGCTCCGGCTCTGAGTGGTACCTGGCTGGGATGGGCAGAGCTCAGTTGCACTGCGTCTCACTAGGATTGGTAGAGCTTGGGTACTGCCAGATAAAAATCAGGCTGGAGTTTCCCAGAGGGAAAACAATCTGGTTTGGAGTTTTAAAAGCAGCAGCTGCTGGCAGAAAATTTTTCTTTGGAAAGAAAAACTGCTCCTCCCTGGACCTAGAGGTCACCTAGTAAATGGGGAAGTCCTTGAAAAGATGTCACTGGTAAATCTCAGGGCTGAGGAGAAAAGCGTCTGTTGAAACAGAAAGCAGAAATACAAAGTGTATTATCAATGGAGGAAATAGAGGCCAGAGATAAAATTGCATTTGAGGAGGGGAAAACAGGAAAAGGCTCCATTTGAACTCTGAAAGGGAAAAGAAAAGGTTAAGCCTAAAGTCAAGGAGAAAGGTCAGGCCAGAGTTAAAGGGTGGGAGGGGAAAGGCTAAGCTGGGAGAGGAAGAGGAGAACAGAGGGGCCAAAGCAAAGGGGAAGGACAGGAGGGAAAGGACAAGAGGGGAAGAAAAGAAAAGGACAAAAGAGGGGGCAGAGGGGCCGGGAGTGGCAGCAGGGGTTGCTTCTCCTCAGCTGCAGCTGAAATGAGGTGTTGTGGGGCTTTTGGGGGGCAAGAGTGAATGTGTTGGTGGGGAAAAGAAGCTGGGATGTCTGGGTATATGTCCTGTTCTCCAAGGTCAAGTCCCATCTGGGGTATGTGAGACACCTGGGGTCTCCTCCTGCCCTGCTTGGGACCATGCTACGAAGCAGTCGCCATCTCTTCTCTCCATTACTAATTTATTATTAAAAAAAAATAAATTGTTGAAGATCTCAATTTAGCTTTCTTAGCCAGAAATATCCCGTACTTTCCTTGCTTCTTCACTCTTCCCATCCTCTATTTATGCTGGAATTGGGAGGAAGAAGGCTGGAAACAAGAAACAACTTTTTCTTTTTAAATAATGGCAGAGATATAACAAAAAAATCCACTTGTGGTTGATCATCTTGATATTTCAAGCAGGTGACACCAATGAATAGGGCTGAAGTCCCTGGTAGGGCAACAAATTAAGACCTCGGCATCTGGGAGCACATGAAATCCACTTAATGGTCTTGCTGCCTGCACGCATTGCATGTTATAGGATCAGTATCCAAAACCATTTCTTTATTACCTTTAGAAGGTCTACATGTGGGAGGAATTGCACATCAGTCCATGGCCATCGTCATTCAGCCAGATTTATGCTACCAAAGCCAACGGTTTGGTAACGTCAGGGAAGTGTTAATGGTCTAGAGGGACTGGATGACTTCATGGATCTTGCGGGTGAAGAAATAGCTTCTGCCTCTGCAAAAAAAGTAATTAAGTGATGTTTTGTGGAGCTGTTCTTCATGAGTAAAGTATGCTCTTTATTACGTGTTTCATCATAAATCTATTTAGTCATAATAAGGGCTTGTTCCAGCTTTAATGTTCTAACGGGTAGAGATCTGCCTAAATCACCTAAAATGCTTGGAGCAGAAATTCTTTTTCTATCTTTCATGCAAAGCATCTTGTACTTATCACTCCTTGTGTTTAATTATATATTGCACTATGCAACAGAAGCGTCCAAAGACCTAAATCAGGAAACAAAATCTGGTTTTCCAACTTGAAATTCTCTGTCTCTAGCTGAAGTAAGCTTATTCATCTCTTTTTCTGGAGGTATCTTGTGGCTTTACCTATTGGGTTTTTTTTGGTTGGATTTTGATCACCAAGACCCCGACTCTCCCTTGATCTCCCCAAAAACCCAACCCAATCACCCAGCTGGAAAGCAAAGCTCTTCACCCTCATCTGCAGCTCCAGAGCAATGCTTTGGCTGCATCCATTCTACATAACACAACTCGAGAGCGTTGAGGTACTGCTTCCCTCAGCGCTCCACCAGAAATGGCCGCAGCAGGACCATCTCCTAGGGCTTCCTCGTCCCTACATGTGGTGCCTTCGTCTGGCACCCAGCAACGGAGGTGAGCAGGGCTTTTCTCAAATGGTGCTCCTCTCCTACTGCTCCCTGCATCACTGTGCTGCTGGAGCAAAGTTCCAACGAAGTCCTACCAAGAAGATCCGAAATAATAATCCTCATGGTAGGGCTGATGTGAAGTTTGCAGCCTGGCATGTCGTTTTTCCCTGCTTGCCTTTCCCGTCATGCTCTGGCCACTTGCAGCAGCTTAGGCGACAAGGTCTTCAAGGCAGGGATTACCTCTTAGGACAGGCTTTGTGTCGCTGAGCATAACCCCAACTGCCCCCGAGACCTCAGGTAAGTATAATCCATGCACAACCAGCACAACTGGTATTACCAGTGCTGCAGCACAGCCCCCTCCCTGGAGCTGGCCTTCCAGCCCTGTCCAGAGGGAGATTTAGAATAAAAAACCAAGAGCTGGACCCAGCAAATGGCAACAGTACCAGGAAACATGTTCCTTGGCGCTGATGGAGGGGACGTTTGGGTAAGAGATGCTGAGGGGCTCTGCTCTAGAAGGCTCTGCTGGCCACTCGTCCTCTGGCCAGTGCTTCAAGCATCCACGTAGCGGAGGTCTTTGGCCATGAAAACAAGCGACGAGAGAAACCCCTTTACCATGGTGATTGGATTCATTGAAATTCTGTTTATTTTTTAGGGGACTACCTAATTTATTTGCCCCAGTGAGGGAGGTGGCAAGAAGCTCGATGACTCACAGCATGTACCAAAGCTTTGGTGATGCCCTTTGGGAAACCCAAGAGGTGGTCATCCTTGGAGAGCCAGCAACGCGGCATCCAGAAAAGAGGCGCTGCTCTTACCACCTTCTCCCATCGTATTTCTTCCTAAAAACTGAGGGGAGGAGTGAAAAAAAACCTCAACAAAACCCATCCTAATGTTCCTATAAAAAATCATCTGAGATTTTCCTAAAAAAAAAAAAAAAAATCATCCCAAAATGTTCCTAAAAAAAAAAATGATCCCAGATGTTCCTGA
Source organism: Antrostomus carolinensis (assembly GCF_000700745.2). Classification (NCBI taxonomy): domain Eukaryota; kingdom Metazoa; phylum Chordata; class Aves; order Caprimulgiformes; family Caprimulgidae; genus Antrostomus; species Antrostomus carolinensis. The sequence continues at coordinate 226 of NW_010289072.1, read as the reverse complement.
AAAATATCCCAGATGATCCTAACCAGGATGTGTACCTACACCCCATGAAGCGGCAGCAGTTTAAGTGCTGGGGGATGATTTGGGAAGCTTCTCTGGGAGGTGATTTGGTTCTTTCCATGGAGCTGCTCTGGGTGGGGTCCAGCGTGGGCTCAGGGGTGGGTTTTTGGGGAGAAAAAAGGGGAGGGCAGGGGAGGAGGGGTCGGGCTCTCCCGGTGCCCCTCGCCTT
>NW_010289071.1:2446-2685 GCF_000700745.2 Antrostomus carolinensis | reverse complement strand
AACTCTATCCTAGCAAAACCAGGACATAAGTGTAAGCATGTTTCTGTGAAATAACCTTGTAAAAATGTGTTAGATTTCTTGCTGTTGGTTTTCTCCCAGTATTCCAGTACTGCAGGACACTTTCCAGTGCCATGAAAGGAAAGATTAGCAGTTGAGGCTGGAAAGACAACAAAAACACATATTTACCTTCTCTAGTAACATCACTTCAAAAGTATAAACCAAACAAAATAAAGAAAAAC
>NW_010289071.1:0-2404 GCF_000700745.2 Antrostomus carolinensis | reverse complement strand
CCCAAACACCAGAATTAGTACCTTACCAATGGATCCAGTTGGTTTTTTTGTTTGTTTGGTTTTTTTTAGATATAGTTAGGGTGCTCATCACCACTAAAATGTCAGTCTGGGTTTTGTATGACAGTGTGATTACTTCATGTCAAATCAATAGCTTTTTATATTTTAAAGTATTTGTGAGAGTGTTTCCTAGAGCCTGGTCTGCTGGTAGTCCGAGGACTATTTACCCACTCTGCTCCTACTTATTCATTTTTAATTGTAGATTTGTCTAAGACATAACTAAGACCCATTGTCTCTTCCCCAACTGTAATGGATGTAAATGCCACAGATGTCATCATTGTAAGATTGTTAAAGAAACACAGCCTTCACAGCCTAGAGTGGAAGAGGTTGTGGCCCCTCATTAAAGTGCAGTTGTTGTAAGGGTGTAGGAAGCCCAATTCAAAGGGTTGCCTCTAAGGTAAAACAGTGAATTCATAATTTCACAGAATCACAGAATGTTAGGGATTGGAAGGGACCTCTGGAGATCATCTAGTCCAACCCCCCTGCCAAAGCAGGTTCACCTAGAGCAAGATGCACAGGACTGCATCTAGGTGGGTTTTGAATTTCTCCAGAGAAGGAGACCCCACAGCCACTCTTTCCAGTGCTCTGGCACCGCCACAGTAAAGAAGTGTTTCCTCATGTTTAAGTGGAACCTCCATGTTCCATCTTGTGCCCATTGTTCCTTGTCCTTTTGTTGGTAAGTGTTTCCTCATGTTTAAGTGGAACCTCCATGTTCCATCTTGTGCCCATTGTTCCTTGTCCTTTTGTTGGTCACCACTGAAAAGAGTCTGGCTCCATCCTCTTGACACCTGCCCTTTAGATATTTATAAACATTAATAAGGTTCCCTCTCAGTCTTTTCTTCTCCAGGCTAAACAGACCCAGCTCTCTCAGTCTTTTCTCTTAAGAAAGATGCTCCAGCCCCTTAATCATCTTTGTAGCTCTTCAGTGGACTCTCTCCAGAGGTTCCCTATCTCTCTTGAACTGGGGGGCCCAGAACTGGACACAATGCTCCAGATGTGGCCTCCCTAGGGCCAAGCAGAGGGGAGGAGAACCTCCCTCCACCTGCTGGTCACACTCTTCTAAATGCACCCCAGGATACCATTGGCCTTCTTGGCCACAAGGGCACATTGCTGGCTCGTGGTCAACTGGTCATCCACCAGTACTCCCAGGTCCATTTCTGCATGGCTGCTTTCCAGCAGGTCAACCCCCAAACTGTACTGTTGCCTGGGGTTATTCCTCCCCAGGTGAAGGATCCTACACTTACCTTTATTCAACTTAATCAGGTTCCTCTGTGCCCAACTCTCCAGCCTGTCCAGATCTCGCTGAATGACAGCACAGTCTTCTGGTGTACCAGCCATTCCTCCCAGTTTAGTGTCATGAGCAAACTTGCTGAGGGTACACTCAGTCCCTTCACCCAAGTCACTGCTGAATATATTGAACAGGACTGGACCAAGTACTGACCCTTGAGGAACACCACTAACCACAGGCCTCCAACTAGTCTCTGCACCACTGATGACAGTAGATGTTGTTACAAACGCTCTGAGCTCTGCCATCGAGCCCGTTCTTCACCCACCTCACTGTCCCCTCATCTAACCCTCACTTCCTAAGCTTACCTATGAGGACATAATGGGAGACAGTGTCAAAAGCCTTGCTGAAGTCAAGGTAGACAACATCCACTGCTCTCCCCTCATCCACCCAGCCAGTCATACCATCATAGAAGGCTATCAGATTGGTCAGACATGATTTTCCCTTAGTGAATCCATGTTGACCATTCTCAGTAATCTTTTCCTCTACATGCTTAGACATGGCCTCCAGGATGAACTGTTTCATCACCTTGCCAGGGATGGAGCTGAGGCTGACTGGCTTGTAGTTTCCTGGGTCCTCCTTCTTGCCCTTTTTGAAGACTGGAGCGATGCTGGCTTTCCTCCAGTCCTCGGGCAGCTCTCCAGTCCTCCATGACCTTTCAAAGATGATGGAGAATAGTTCTGCAATAACATCCACCAGCACCCTCAGCACTCGAGGGTGCATCCCATCAGGGCCCATAGATTTGTGTCGAGTTTGGCTAAATGGTCCTTAACCCAATCAAAGGAAAGTCTTTCTTTCTCCAGACTTCCTCTCTTATCTTCAGGGCCTGGGATTCCTGAGGGCCAGCAGTAAAGACTGAAACAAAGAAGGCATTCAGTAACTCTGCCTTCTCTGCATCCTCCATCACGAAGGCACCCACCTCATTCAGCGGTGGCCTCACATTTTCCCTAGTCTTCCTTTTGCTGCTGAGGTACTTGAAGAAGCCCTGCTTATTGTCCTTGACATCCCTTGCTAGGTTTAATTGCAATCAACCTTCCTTGTTGCATCCTTGCATAGTCTGAC
>NW_010289070.1:26654-27139 GCF_000700745.2 Antrostomus carolinensis | reverse complement strand
CCAACCCAAACCACTCTGTGATTCTATGATACAGCCTATGGGCATCCCGGCCCATCCCGAAACCTGACCATCAGCAGTAAATGAGGACTGCAAAGGCAGAACATCTCTTTCAATACATTGTGATGAGCTAGCTACAAAGTAGGGCTCTTTTTCAGCAGCCAAGAGCATAAGGTCAGCATTATACTCTAAATATTTTTTGAAAGAACACAGAATCCTGAATCATTTTTGAAGTAACTGTTTATACACATACACATCAACATGTGTCCCAGGATGGTCCAATTTTGTTATGGTTGTTCTTGACTTTACATCTTGGAGAACAGATCTGGATCTTTCCAGTGATGTAATGTAAACTGGGTGTTTATGAATCCCACTGCCTGGTATAAGACCTGATTTTCCAAAATACATAATGAATTTATTATGAAGGACTTGATGTGGGACTATATATCTCCTGACTGGCTGGTGATTTTTTTGGATGTTGATCATCT